>NC_071265.1:12492500-12792500 GCF_023375685.1 Ictalurus furcatus | reverse complement strand
AAACGGTCCTTGAGGCATTACAGGGAAGCGTTACATAAAAACCACCAGCAGTCATGGTTGGTTTTTACATGAATGTGTGCCATCTACGAGGTTTCGTCTGTTTTTTATGGGTTCTGTACATCGACCAATTCTTTCTGGTCGATCCACGATGCGAATTTTGAGGGCCATCCGAGCCATCTAACCAAAACCATTGTTTTTCGACCTTGTTTCTTCTTGTCTAAAATTTTTTCCACTTTAAATGTTTTGTTTTTGTTCACAAATATTTTTTGTAATTCCTCTTCATAAAAAACACCATCGATGACATCGCCGTCATAATCACACAACCTATAGACGGGACGTTCGCGTGATATGCATTCTGTTATAGTGAAGAACTCGTGCGTGTAGTTTTCTTTATAACCTTTTGTGAACGGACCTCTTACTTTAGAAATTCTAACAATGTCGCCAACTTTATATTTAAATTTAGGGGTTACGCCGGGCCGTCTTTAGATCCATATAGGTTTTTATACATGGCAGATTCATTTTCTTTGGACACATCAATAGGTCTCATCTTAATGCTCCTGTGATAGCTGGCGTTGTATCCGTCCGTGATGTCTTGGTAGAATATCGATATAGCGTTTGGAGTTTGTAGCAGTTAAATATCTCCACATCCGCCCTTTAAGGTTCTATTAAACCGCTCGACGATGCACGCTTTTAAATCGGTGGCTGTTGCAAAATGTTGTATGTTGTACTTTTTTTTCATGCTTTGAAAATGTTTATTAAAAAATTCTTTCCCATTATCTGTCTGTAGTTTACGGGGCACCCTGCCCTCATCCAGTATAGATTGGAAAGCTTTAGACACCTCGACACCGGATTTGTTTTTTTAAAACCCGAGTCCACGCATATTTACTAAACATGTCTATGCACGTCAACAGAAAATGAACGTTGTCGTTTCCTTGGCGTATGCAGACATATCGACCAGATCTGACTGAAACTGCATATCAATACCATAAACAAAAACACGATTTCTTTTGTATTTTAGCGGTGCAGTTCTGTGTAACGTGTAAGCATCCTCGCCGGCGAGCCAATCCGAAACTTGTTTATCTGTTAAACGAACCCCTGTTTCCTTTAAAACACCGTCTTTTAAACGTTTTTTACACCAAAAGACCCCGCATTTGAAGGTGTGTAATAGACTTTTTTCAGGTCTGCTGTCATGTCTCCGGACATGTCGACACTTTAACAAGCACAAAAGAATAACACAGATGGTCTTAAACGTCTTGGTATTTATTTCAGTAAAAGATCATAAACGTTATCATACAACATCATTGAGGGAGTGTAGGAATTTTATACACATCACAATGTTTTGTCAACCACATACGCTATAAATGCGTCTATTATTTCACAGACATCTGTCTGGTCATTTCTCGACAGCAGAATTTCACACACATCATAGACATACGTACACATACATAAAATGTCTGCAATTCTAATACGTCTGCCACATTCAGTCACAATATCTAGTATTTTTGTGATAGAAACCAAAATCGGTTCGCATGCGTTAATACACATATGTACCAAAGCAGTCCAATCACACACCGTACCTCGCACAAGACACATCTGATTCACGAGATTTGTTAGACGTCTCGGGTCAGCATCGCATCCGTTTACAACTACGGATACACCAACACGATCCGTAAGGCATTTGTACAACAGACCGGACATCTCGCACTAATACGGCGTTTAAGGCAGACCTCTTGCTAATCCTGTAGCGCTGCACACATCCCATCTCAAACGGTTGGTGTGACTCCCTTCCGCTGTCCACGGCGTCGTAGACGATCTCTCGCTGCTGACATCCCACAAGTTTCTCTCTGACCTGCGTTAAGCCTTTGCACGATGTACACTTCGTCCCGCAGCTCGTGTAGAACGGCATCCACCGATCCTTGAATTCTCTGAGGGTTAACCCTCAAACCAAACCGACTCAAGGCTTGTGCGATGAAATGTTTAAGCCCAGGTTTGAGCAGATCACGCGATAGTTCCTCAAAGTATTTGTCAAAGAAATACGCGTCAGGTTCGAAGAGACAAGAGTGTCTAAGCTGACTCGGATGATCCACTTCGCACCCCAAACAGAGATCTTTCAGTTTTTTATTGATAACATGCTCCAGAAGGACCACGACTGTCGCTTTTATAATCTTGAACGCGTCAGATCGAATACAGCCGTCTGTGTCATCAACACCGATGTAGGCCGAGGCGCCAGTTAAAGAGCCGCTGATTCCGTACAGAGTTGTGAGGAAACTTAGGTTGTGATATCCTAATTCCTTGCAGAAATTATCCAACCACTTGTTGTCGTATGTTTGCGGAGTGGATTCTAGCGTTGTCGCGTTGTCGTCGGGCAGAGCCGGCGCTGTCTCCGGGGTGTTGCTGTAGCAGGCGTATGTAGAATCTTGAGACATCTTCGTAATATGTGTTTAACTGTGACACAGGCCACCCCGTTTTAATCATCACAGCATGAGGGCGGTCTTAAGAGAGGATCTCCGGAGTTGGTAACGCCCTGCTCGGGGTTAAACGACAGCTCCTTTACAACCTCATCGCCCACACGAAGATTTTTTGACAAACTAATACATTGTTGTTTTTTTCTCGGAGCGAAAGTTAGCTCCTCAATCTTTTCCTCAGAGTCTCTTATAGGCGTGATGCAGAACCGTCTTCTAGAGATATTAGGAGTTCTCGGTGTAGCCATTGTAGCAGTTAGTTACAGACTGTCTTCTATGTTTAACCATAATGTCTTAACAAGCTATTTAAAACCCATTAACACCCCCGCAGACACTCATTATCATAAACAATCTGTAGGATCACACCACGACCCCCCTAGTCATAAAAAAACTCTTTGGTCAGGAAGAAACAAAGAGCCATAAATGAAGCACTCCTAGAGAAACGCAGGCCTGTCAAGGACGAGGCCATAAATTAGCCCTCTAGTTCTACCGCCGTGATTGACATTTTGACAGAACGTACTGGCTACGATGAAAACATGTGAATGGGTGTGTTTAGAGAGAGAGAGAGAGGCGTGTCTGAAAACGCGTATGTGTGGGCGGGGTTTAGCGAGAGTGAAGTGTCTCCGTTTAACTTCATTACTGCTTAACACAGCGACTGGAAGACATCTCTGGAAAATACTTCTCTCCTAGTTTAAACATTACGGAGATTCTTTTAGCCAGCACTTTAACATTTTTACCTCGTAAGGATCTTTGTTTAGAAGCCGTGTAATAGGTGCTATTCTTTTTAAACAGCTCTTTTAACCATTTTTACCTCCTAAAGTTTTTATGTGTTTTTTTTTTGGAAACCTAGTAATACGGATTCTTTTTAAACAGCTCTTTTGATCATTTTTTACATCCTAAAGGTTTGTGTTTAGAATGTATGTAATACAAACGATTATTTTAAACAGATTCTTTTTTAAACAGATTCTTTTTTTAAAAAAGACGCTTTAACTCCTAAACTTTTTATTCAAAGGTAAACCGGGATCCCTAAAAAACATAATCAACATTTGTTTTCATTTATTTCACAAAACAAATATTCTACTCATATATGTACACATTCAAACATCATGCTTTTCTAACAGCGTGTTTACACAAACGAAATAACGCCACAAAGTAACACAAACACAGCCCCATATTAAAAACATTATTTCTTTTCAGACGTATTTCACCCCACCAAAAACCAAACTCATTAACATAAACACCTTTTGTTGGGAGGGGGGCTATTCCCCCCAACACACACCTCTCCACAACACCCCCAGACACAAAGGAGCCAGATTGACCAGCTGATAAACTCCATAGGGTTACCCCCCTCACCACCCCTACAGACCTGCCAGTCAGGGAAGCACAGAGGGTCATAAATTATCACACACAACACTTTGATTGACAGTTTGACAGAAAGTGTATGATATAACTACTCACGTAACCCTGTTCCCTGAGAAGGCAACAAGATTTTAAATGAGCTTCATGCTGTGGGAAGCGGAATCTGAAGCTTGTGTATAATCATGCCTATTTATAGGCCAGGTGGTCAGGCAACATGGCAATTAAGAATGTCACGTGATATAAAAACGGCATCTGTGAATCACACCTTGAGCCATTATTATCTAAAGTGAAGACGCAATTCACAGGCATTCCCCACAAAGCTATGCAACGTCTTGTTCCCTTCTCAGGGAACAGGATTACATGCCTGACCCAGACGTTCCCTTTCAAATGGAACTCAACATTTAGTTAGCTTCATGCTGGGGGGATGAGAATACCCACTCTGTCATACTGAGGGTATGGCCTGTTCAAAAGATCTGCGCCTGAAGGTCACAGCAAGACACTCGAGTCCGCAGTGGAATACATGTGCAGACTGTAATAACAAATGTATGCAATGTAGACCACCCCGCCACAGCACACACATCCTGTAAGCGTACCCCTTTAGATAAAGCCTTTGAGGAGGATATCCCCTTAGTGGAATGAGCCCTTATGCCCAGAGGCATAGTGAGCCTGCATGCCTCATAAGCGATAGAGATTGCTTCCAATATCCAATTAGAGACTTACTGCTTCGACATAGCATCACCTCTAAAGTCCCTGCCAAAGCAGACCAGCAACTGCTCCAACTTACGCCACAGGCCGGAGTGGTGGGAGTAAACACAGAGACCTTACTGGACACATTAAGTGAAATTTCTCTCGTTCCCGTGTGAGGAACAGAGGAGGGCAGAAAGCCCGCAACACTACCAGCTGGGCAGCAGACATAGGCACTTTAGGAATACAATCCGGCCTAGGATATAGGAAGGCCTTGGCTAATCCAGGGGCAAAGTCAAGGCAGGAAGGGGCAACATAGAGAGCTGGTAGATCTCCTGCTCGCTTGAGAGATGTCAGGGCCAGCAGAAGAGCTACCTTTAGAGTTAGAAGCTTCTCTGAGTCTGACTCTAAGGGCCTGTTCACACCTGGACATTATTTGCGGTGCATTATACGGTCCGTTTTTCCCTGCGTATTTTTGTGTTCACATCCAGGCATTGAATGAAAGTGCAAATTCACTCCCTGACAGTAGATGGCGCTGAATGAAAAGCAGAAATACTCCAGTACACAAGGTGGCGCTGCACAACTTTCTGTTTCTGACACCCACTTATCACTGAGAAGAAGAAGAGAGCCAATATTTACATCTTTAACCCTCTTACCCCGTATGGCCGAAAAACCGGGTTGCTCGTCTTTGATCTATTCCCGTAAGGACGATATACCAGCTTGGTCACCTATGCCATATCCCCGTAAGGCCGATATAGAGGATTTACAGTGTAAACGTTATCCCCGTAAGGCCGTTGTACCGCATTACTCTGCTATGATTCCTTACTTATTTAATTATTATTTTTTGACCCGAAAGGTTGATGACGTCATGACGTGATTACGTTATTACGCCGGCATTACGATGAAGCTGATCCAAGCGTGAATATTGGTGTAATAGTAGAAGTGAACTAAAAATGCCAAAGCGAAAAGCTAATCGTGTTCCAGCTAAAGTTACACCTACAGTGAACACAGGTACATCTAAAACAGTGAAAAAAAGAGAAAACATACACAGTTACACAGGCGAGAGCGAGGATTCTAGATAGTGACAGCAGTGAAAGTTCAGGCGATGTTGAAACCGAAACCGAAACTGATAGAGGCGCAAACTCTCCTGATTCAGACCTTGATCCATCTTCATCTTCAGCATCAACCAGTGCGACTGACACCGCAGGGGTCTGGAGTAATAACGGGACCATTTCCGTGCATTCGTGAAAACACTACCTGCTGGTCTGATTATCACCAGAAACTTGACTTTTGGCACTAAAATGCATTTATTTATTTATTATTTATAAAGGCATTGACCACGCTGATGCTCGTATGGTACTTCTAAATGAGTAGAAGGATTTTAGCGAACATTTTTTCGCAATTTCTCTAGTTAAGAATTGTGCTCTAAGTTTAGTAAAAACACTGAACTGCTTCATTTCCAAAGTAATATTACACAAATACATTATTATAAGTTGTTTCAAGGCCTAAAAATGTTAAAATTAAAATGTTGATTTTGGCCCAGGAACTCAGGGTTGGTGTGCTGTTTCTCTGGGGAATATAGGGTTATGGGACATAATACTGTGGGAACTTAGGGGTAAGAGGGTTAAGCCGTTCACACATTTTTTGCAATTTCGCTAAAGCACGTATGCACTTTTGCGAAATGTAAGGTATTTGGTGATTTGGCCACTGCGATAAATACTTCTTTAAGGATTTACCCTTAAAGTTTGAATTTTAAACAGTATACTCTTTAAATAAGTAATTACTTTAATTAATTCAAAGTCACAGCAATAGCATTCACATACTTCTGGGAAGACCAAGATTATTTTGTTTTTTAAGCTATTTTTTTGGGAGGGAGGGAGTATAAGGCAACTATTGGTGTGCCCAAAAATGATAATGTCCCTGCAAATTGATGAAGTGCTGAATATGAATAGTATTTTTTGTGGTCATTATGATAACACAAAGCTGCAATAATGGGGCACTTAGCTATTTAAATAAGAGGTCAAGAATACTTACATGCATATATATGTCAGGTGAAAATTAAATACATTGGTCTGTCAATCAGCGGATTATCATTTGCAGGGAAGAGACAAAGAAACAAACAATGATATTTAGTGTAGAAAACAACACTGAAAGAATTAAATGGATCATTTAGAATATATGCTTGCATTTTAGTGTCATCAAAAAATAGCCACAACATAAAAGATTATTTAGTACTTAGTGTGTAATTTTGAATCTGGTACTTTCAAAGGATACCTTGTTTATGTGTGTAGTGTAATGATCGGCTATGATGATGTCATGTGGGGTCAAGGGGTGTGGTCGCTGCCCTGTTCTCCCTCTCTGTGACCTATACATCGTGGTGTTGACATGCTGTCTCACGTTAATGTACCATCTTCGGGATGTTTACTCGGTTAATCCTCTTCTAATGACCGACCTGTAACCATGCGTAAGCCTATGGTATCCTGCAGTGTAATAAACGAAGAACAGCACTTTCACTTCGTGTCCGGCTGAGTTATATCAACTTTCCTGCGAAACCCATGAGGATCTAGCTGGATCCTTACAATAGGCAGAAGGAATTTATTAGCAGTGAGCATTTTATTTCACTTATGTCACTCATGCACACTCACTAAAATGGTGGGTGCTGGCATCTTCTTCGTCTACTTTTTCGGCTTCTTTTTCATCTGTAAGACAGTTTTGTACTCGAGCCATCAAGTCACACATTTATGTAACTTCAGCGGCTCCAGGCATGTGAACAAAAGCGTGAATCTCGTTGGTCATTAACCCCTCGACGTTAAAAAAAAATTAAGCTCTGACACCACGTGTTTTACACCTGGGTATGAACACTCCCAGTGACGACCATTGGGGCGTTAAACGGACCATTTTTCACTCTGTAAAAATCGTTCCGGTGTGAACAGGGCTTAAGGGCTCAAATGGGGCACCAGACAGGCTTTCCAGGACCACAGAAATGTCCTAGGAATGTATGCGTGATCTGCAGATGGGCCTCAGCTGCCTGACACCAAGCATAAACCTCTATGTTAGAGGATGTTGCCCCACAGAGGCTCCATCAATAGGGGCATGGCAGGCCAAAATGGTGGCCACGTAGACTCTGATTGAAGAGGGAGCCAACCCTGCTGAGAAATGTCCTTGTAAGAATTCCAGGATTGTAGCTATTGAGAAGTTTACTGGGTCTAACTGACGTTCCTCACACCACGAGACAAAAAGTCACCACTTGATTGCATACAATTTTCTCATGGATTATGCTCTAGAGTTCAACATGGTCTCTACAACCTCAGTTGAGAGACAAGAATCTATGAACTGGTGCCCCTCAGGGGCCAGACCCAGTTTCCATAGTTCCAGCTGATGGTGATAAATCAACTCTTAGCCTTGAGATAGTAGATCCTTGTGAATGGGAATCTCCCAAGGAGTGCCATCTAGCAGGAATATTATCTCTGAGAACCATATTCAAGCTGGCCAATAAGGTGCTACTAGCAGCAGATGTAGACGGTCTTGGCGATGCCCCAAGTTTGTAACCCGAGGCTAAAAGCCGGGGACACCTCTAAATTTTCAGAGCATGTAGGCATCGCCATGTGACACTGATTACCCTCAGGGGTTTTCTCCTTAGATGTCGGCGATGCCGTTCCACCGAACCACTCCACCATGCAGGCTGAAAGGTTCAACAGGGGCATCCAGCAGGGAAACCTTACCTTTTATACCTCATCTCTGTAAAGCTGAGCCATATCTGCCTCTCCACTGCAAGCAAACTACCCATTGAATGGTCCATATGATGGGCTTTTTGCTTGGTTGCCCGGAGAGACAAATCCCTGGTCCAGTGAAGCTGCCACTGCCTCGCAGCAGTGGCAGCTTCACTGCACCAGGGATTTGTCCCAATTCCCTCCCCGTTGTCGAGCTCACTCAGCAGGTCTGCTTGGTAGGCCTACAAAACTGCCACTGTATGCAGTGACCCACAAGGGAGACCCGCTGCTGCATAGGCTTTGCCAACCAAAGCTGAGGTGGCCTTAATTTTCCTGCCGTCAATGGAGAGAGGTAGTTTGCAAGCCCCTCCACCACCTTTGGCATAGCTAAATACCCTTGCTGTTCATTCCCCATAATGACCGAATAATCTGAGGTCACGGGGTTATAAACAAGGCTAGTGTATGGTTTTCCCCCAGAATCGTTATCTTTCATAATGCAGTTCTGGAAAAAATGGAAGTTTTCTGTGGTGTGTGGGAGATTTATTTCCACTGGAGAGACAGCTCTTGTCCAGCCTGTGTTATGCTACGGTACCTGAGACAGAAGCAAGCGCAGGTAGGAATGACTTCGAAATGAGAGGGTCAGGCAGAAAGTGTAGTCACAAGTTAGGCAGTGGTCAGACGATCAGGCGAACAGGCAGTACTAGACTTAGGCAGATAATCGTAGTCAAGAAACTATCAAATATCAAATATCAAAACCAGGTTAGCGAATATGGAAACTAAGGCTTGGTTCACGGCAGAGACGAGGCTGCTGAGCATTTACTTTGCAAGCTAGTAATGCTTTAACCGTCACTTAAATACTGTGTGTGTGTGTGTGTGTGTGTGTGTGTGTGTGTGTGTGTACGTGTGTGTGATCAGAACTCCGGAGAAGGTGTGCGTGTGTGTGTATGGGAAGTGTAGTCCTCATCGGCAATGTTGGTAGTTTGTGTTGCATTCTGGGAATTGTAGTTGCTGGTTTGCTACGACATGACAGAGCCCCCTAAAAAGGGCTCATTCCAGGAGCCGAGTCCTTTCTAGGCCTACCCCTTCTCTGGGGTCCTGGTTTCGCTGGGTGAGCGGCATGAAAGTCCTTACACAGGTTTGGGTCCAGAATGTCCTGAGGTGGGACACAGCACTGCTCCTCTGGACCATAGTCCTCCCAGTCGACAAGGTATTCCAGCTTGGCTCTCCTGCGCCTGGAGTTAAGGATGGACTCCAGGTTTTTATGATCAGTGAAAATAACAAACGGGTGTGTGGCGCCCTCCAGCCAATACCTCCATTCCTCCAGGGCGAATTTGACAGCAAAGAGTTCTCTGTTCTCCACGTCATAGTTGCGTTCCGCTGGGGATGGTTTACAGGAAAAGAAAGCCACGGGGTGAAGTTTTGGTTTGTCTACTAATCTCTGTGATAGGATGGCCCCCACTCGGAAGCATCAACTTCCACGACGAAGGGCTTGGAGGGGTCAGGGTGTTTTAGGATGGGAGCAGTAGTGAAGGCTTTCTTGAGCTTGTTGAATGCTTCCTGGGTGGCTGGGGTCCAAGCTAGCTGCCTCGGCTTGCCACGTAGGAGGGACGTCAGGGGGTGTGCTATTGTGCTAAACCCTCTAATGAACCGTCTGTAAAAGTTGGCAAAGCCTAAGAACCACTGAAACTCCTTGACAGTTTGTGGCATGAGCCACTCCACCACCGCCTGAACCTTTTTTAGGTCCATGGTGACCCCCTTCGGACTGATGACATATCCCAAGAAGGAGATCGTGTGTCGATGGAACTCACACTTTCCGGCCTTTACGTAAAGCTTATGCTGCAGGAGACGGTGCAAAACCTGCCAGACATGGCCGACATGCTCCTCTAGGGATGCAAAGTATATGCACGTGTTGACGATCCTCCCCAGCATGTCTCTTAGAACGTCATTAATGAGACGTTGGAACACTGAGGGGATGTTAGAGAGCCCATAAGGTATGACCAGATACTCATAGTGACCTGAGGTGGTACTGAAGGCCGTTTTTCACTCGTCCCCCTCCTGGATGCAGACCAGGTTGTAGGCACTACGTAGGTCCAGCTTGGTGAAGATGATCGCTGACCTTAGTTGTTCGAGGGCTGCGGGTACCAGTGGCAAGGGATAACTCTACTTAACAGAAACTTGGTTCAGGTCCCGGTAGTCTATGCATGGTCTAAGGCTGCCTCCCGTCTTCTCCACAAAAAGAAACCTGCTGAGGCGGGAGACGTGGAAGGTCTGATATATCCCCGTTGGAGCGCCTCATGAATATACTCCTCCATGGCCTGATGTTCGGCTTGAGAGAGCGGGTACACTTGACCTCGCGGTGGGCTGGTTCCTGGTAGGAGCTCAATTGTGCAATCATAGGTGTGGTGTGGTGGTAATCTGCTCGCCTTCTCCTTGCTGAATACTTCCATGAGGTCACGATATTCGAGAGGAACTTGGACTGGAATGGGTGGAGTGGGACTCTCCACTGTCGTGGCTGCCACTGGGATAACTGGGGATTGCAGGCAGTTATTGTGGCAGTACAGAGACCACTGGATGATTTGTTTGTCCGCCCAAGAAACCTGGGGATTGTGGAGCTCCAACCATGGGAGGCCTAAAATGATGGGGTGCCGGGCTGAGACAGTGACGTAAAGGACTATGGTTTCACTATGGAGGGCACTGACCTGGAGTACAAGAGGTGCTGTAGAGTGAGAGATGATGCCTCCTCCTATGGGGGACCCATCGATGGACTGGATGTGACGTGGCTGAAGTAGGGGATGAACGGGGAGGTTTAGGTCGTGCACTGTTCTCTGATCGATGAAGTTACCGGCTGCTCCTGAGTCAATCAGCACTGTGAGCACAGTAGACACCCCTGAGTGTTCGATCACAACAAGTAGCACGAATACATGAGTAGTACGTAATTGGTTGGAACTCACCATTGGTGCCGGGGTCTGTTGTTCCCGCTCTTGAGAGGCGTCTTGAGAGGGCACCGACGGACGAGGTGGTTGTCCTCTCTGCAGTAAAAGCAGCGGAACTCTCGGCGACGCCTCTCCCTCTCCTCCTCGTGAAGCCGCACTTACCCGAGCTGCATGGGTTCCACAGCTGCTCCTTGCATGGGGGCACGGGGACATTGGGCTAGCGCAGCGCCGGGCGGTTGGTTTGGCGCAATCGTTCCAGATGAATCGCGAGGTTTAGGGAGAGTTGTTCATCCCAACAGGCTAACTCCTTCACCAGTTCGGGGTTCAGTCCCTGACAAAACGCTGTCTTGAGGGCCGGTTTGTTCCATCCACTCCTTGCCACGATGGTACGAAACTTGAGAGCATACTCCACAGCATCACGTGTGCCCTGCGTTATTCTCACGAGTTCCTGTCCCGTCTCCCATCCGTCGGGAGAGTGATCAAAGGCATGCCGGAAATGTGTAATGAACTCCTCTAGCGAAGCGATAGTGCCGCCCTCCCGCTCCCACACTGCTGTAGCCCATAACAAAGTGCGTCCAGTTAAAAGATCCAGGAAGTGTGTGATCTTGTTGTTGCTCCAGGAAGTGTGTGATCCGGCATGTCCGGGTAGCTGGCAAAGACCAGAGAGCATTGTAGCAGGAACCCTTTACATCGCTCTGGCTCTCCAGCAAACCTTTCCGGCATCGGCAGTGGAGGAAACTGTGCAGGGGACGCCGTGGCACATAGCACGGATTGAGGCAGATAAGCCACCTGCTCCGTTAGGATAGATAGCTGGTTTCGGTGGACGTTTGTCGCTCTTCCGTGGCCGTCTAAGGCTTGATGCCATTCCGGCTCACCTGCTGCTTCTATAACACGACGAAGTAATCTGTTATGCTATAGTACCTGAGACGGAAGCAAGCGCAGGTTGGAATGATTTCGAAATGCGAGGGTCAGGCAGAAAGCGTAGTCACAAGGCAGGCAGTGGTCAGACGATCAGGCAAACAGGCAGTACTAGGCTTAGGCAGATAATCGTATCACGTAGCAGTTATCACTCAAAAATATGCCAAAGAGCATTTTTTTCTCCCCAGTGAAACAGATGAGTCAATCAGCATATTAATCTGTAATTACGTGTTAACATTTGAAATACATGTTTTGAATTCTCTAATATTAGTCAACAAAAGCTTGAAGCCCAACCCCTTCCTCATATCTCACACGCCCTTGTTAGACTCACTTATTGCCAAGATAAATGGAGAATGTTTTAAGTTCATTAAAATGAAATAAAATCTATCAACATATGTTCAGTTTAGCTAACACTAAAGAAGCATATACTTAACATCAGTTAACTATGTTTATTATGGACACCACCAAAACATTGTGCCCAAAAAAATAGAAAAAAAAATGGCATGCAACAGAATAAAGCAGGAACATTTTGAACTAAACAAGATTAAATAGGTGTACAGTGTATCTACCACTTTACAAGTAATGTTAATGGTGATTATAATTAGAAGGTGATTAAATAAGCTGTGGGTTTTTTTTTTTTTGCTCGTCTGCACCTTTAAGGGGTCAGATGCATGAAGCAGCCAATCAACAGTGAAAAATGTCAGCCATGTGGACATGTGACAACAGCTTTGTAAAATAACTAGATTGAAAATGTACTGCAATGTTTTTTTATTTTTTAATTTATTTTTTATTGTTTACTATTCAATACCACAGAACCACCTTAAAATCCAGCATCCAGCTGAGTTTTTGTGATGGCCACTAGATGGCAAACAGTTCCAGATGACAAGATTTTTTAACTGGTAAATCTTGAACAGGGAAAAATCAATATCACACAAGCCTAATATGAAAATATTTGTTTCATGGATGAAACCCATATCATTCTTATGACTTTATTCAGAAAACAGAACTATTTGTTATACATGTTTTGTTACACCAGACCAGAAATATTCTAGATGTTTCCAAAACAATAACTTAACATTGTTTTACATTGGGCTGGGAGGAGAGTGAGACTAATGTTTCATTAAATATATTAATATATGTACTTTCTACAATGAACATTGTGTGTGCTGAAAAATCTTTGTAAAGTGTGCCCATTTGATGTTAGTGTTTAGTAATGCATGCTCTGTAATCTGCTGCAGCACAGCTCCAGATTTAAGGAGTGTGAGATGCAGTCCTCCCCCACTGCTTCCCTGGCTCACACTCTGGCTTTGCACATTGTGACCCAGATTCAGTGCATGTTTCATGGGCTTCAGATCCAGTGACAGTGATTCACATTGGCTGTACCTTGGAAAAGTGTGTATATACACCCCACTATAGCTCCAGATGGAAAGAGTGTGAATGCAGTCCTCCTCCACGACTCACTCTGTGGCTCGGCAAATTGTGACCCATATTCAGGGCATGTTTCATGTGTTTCTGATCCAATGACAGTGATTTACATTGTGTGTACCTCCAGAACTGCAGCAACACACAAATAATACAGAAATATGTGGTACAAATGGTAATTAAAGTGCAATAGTGTAAAGGCCTCAGCATCCTCAATGCCGAGACAACGTTTGTGTGGGTTGGGCACAAGGCTTACAAGCTGCTTGCTACAGTTTCGTATTTCTATTGGAGCATACAATGCCATCTACTAATATTGGCACCATTGGTAAATATGAGCAAAGAAGGCTGTGAAAAATTGTCTTCATTGTTTAACCTTTTGATCTTTTGTTTAAAGAAAATTCACAAAAATACTCTGCTCTCATTGATAGCAAACGATTGCAAACAAAACAGGTTTATCCAAAAAAATATATTTGTTAAATATAGGTGTGCAACAATTATTGGCACCTTTTAGTCAATACTTTGTGCTTCCCTTTGCAAAGATAACAGCTTGTCTTCTCCTATAGTATTCCACTACAATGCCTGATGAGGTTGTTGACTACAGAATCTCTCCAGATCCTTCAAATTTCTAGGTCCACACTGGTGGAATCTCCTCTTCAGTTCATCCAACAGGTTTTCTATGGGGTTCAAGTCAGGGGACTGGGATGGGACCTTGATTTTGTTGTCGGTAAACCATTTTTGTGTTGATTTTGATGTATGTTTTGGATCATTGTCCTGCTGGACGATCCAACCAGGGCCCATTTGAAGCTTTCTGGCAGAGGCAGTCAGGTTTTCATTTAATATCTGTTAATATTTGATAGAGTCCATGATGCCATGTATCCTAACAAAATGTTCAGGTCCTCTAACAGAAAAACAGCCCCAAAACATTAAAGAGCCACCACCGTATTTAACCGTGGGCATGAGGTACTTTTCCATATGGCTACCTCTCTGTGTGCGCATAAAAAAACAAGCTCTGGTGTTTATTGCAAAAAAACTCTATTTTGATTTCATCTGACCATAGAACCCGATCCCATTTGAAGTTCCAGTAGTGTCTGGCAAACTGAAGATGTTTATTTTTGTTTTTGTGAGAGTAGAGGCCTTTTTCTTGAAACCCTTCCAAACAACTTGTGATGATGTAGGTGACTTCGGATTGTAGTTTTGGAGACTTTCTGACCCTTCTGACACTTTCTGCAATTCTCCAGCTGTGATCCTTGGAGATTTTTTGGCCACTCGAACCATCCTCTTCACAGTGTGTTGAGACAATATAGACACACGTCCAATTCCAAGTTAATTCATAATATTTCCAGTTGACTGGAACTTCTTAATTATTGCCATGATGGTGAAAACAGGCATTTTCAATACTTTTGTGAAGCCACCTTTTTCTGCACATCACAGTATTCCTTGGACTTACCCATTTGTTATGAATGATTAAGGGAATTCGGCCTATGTGTTACCTCATATTTATACCCCTGTCATTGTTTTTTTTTCTTCTTTCCAATAAAGTTTTATTGAGAGGAAAAACAAAATTGTTGCTGACACACAGCAACAATCATTCACAGTTTTTTTCTTTTTATACTAACAAAAGAAAACAAAATTAAAAAGTACAAACACCGAAAACAAACCCCTCCCGGCTCATCATGGCTAACCAATAACTATCGCTAGTTATATAGATATTGTAAAACCCAACAACAGGCACAAAAATTTAAGTGGGAAGTGTCTGTAACTCCATAAAATATGCAATAAAGGGTTCCCATTTATAAAAAAAAACAAAAACTTGTCAGTACAACCCCTCATCGTATACCTTATTTTCTCGAATTTAAAAAAAAACATCACGTCCATTAGCCACTGGGAGATAGATGGATATTTAGCAGACTTCCCATGCAACAGTAGGGAACGTCTTGCTATAAGGGATGTGAAAGCGATAACATCCTTTTGTATCGAGCTCAATGGAACTGAGGCATCAGGAATCCCAAATACAGCAATCAATGGGCAAGGTTTTAAATCTACCCTGAGAATAGTGGACATGATGGTAAAGAAACCAGACCAAAAACCATGGAGAACAGGGCAGAAGAAAAACATGGCCAAGATGACAGGGAGAGCCATGGCATTTATCACACTTGTCCTCTACATCCGGATATATTACAGAAAGTCTCGACTTGGACAGATGGACTCTGTGTAAAACTTTGAACTGGATAAATCCAAGACGAGCACAAGAAGTGGTAGACTGTACCCTCCCTATAGCATGTTCCCAACACTCTTCACTTATCTGTACTCCTAACTCCGTTTCTCGCGCATTCTTAATTTTGGTGCTCGCCTCACTACCTAACGCCAGAATAAAATCATAAATCCTAGAAATCATTCCTCTCTGATGTGGATTGTTTGAAAACAAGCTTTCCCAAGCCTGTTCAGGAGGCGCAGAGGGGAAATTAGGAAAACATCTGACATCTGACAATTAGGACAACATTACGAATTTGAAAATAACGAAAGAGATGCGTCACAGGGAGGTCATAAGTAGATGACAGATTGGCAAAGCTATCAAAGACACCATCAGCATACAGATTTCTAACTTGTTTAATGCCCTTGTCATACCACACTGAAAATGTAGAGTCCAAACACAATGGAGGAAATAGATGGTTGTCCTCTAAAGGACCCAAAGAGGATGCACCTACAAATTTAAAGCGCCGTCTAAATTGATACCAAGTCTTAAGTGTGTTGAGGACAACTTGCTTATCAATATATAGGGAGAGTTTTGTAGGTAGAGAGGAATAAAGTAAAGCAGGTAAAGAGGATTCCCTACAAAAAGATAGTTCCAATTTACACCAAGAAGATCCAGGAGATTTAACCCAGTAGCAGAGTTTATGGATGTGCGCAGCCCAGTAATAGAATTGAAAATTGGGTAATGCAAGTCCTCCACTAAGTCTACATCTCTCTGCAATAAAGATTTACGAACCCTTGGTGGCTTCCCACCCCAAATAAAAGTACTAATTATCTTATCCAATGAATCGAAGAATGATTTTGGCAGAAAAAGAGGAAGTTGCTGGAACAAGAAAAGAAACTTCGGTAATATATTCATTTTGACGACATTGATCTAGCCAATTAGAGAAAGGGGGAGGTTACCCCAACTCTGAATTTAACCTTTGAGATAAGGGGAGTGAAATTAACTGATAAAAGATTAGATAAAGAACGTGTCACGTTGATACCTAGGTATTTAAACCCTGACTGACTAAAGGTAGATCTGACTGTTGGAGAGAAAATGCTGGAGTATTGATGGGAAAACAGTCGCTTTTGTCCAAATTTAATTCATAACCAGAGACAACATCGGAGGTCTCCAGAACACCCAAGGCAGCAGGCATAGAGGCAATAGGATCGGTTACATACAATAACAAATAATCAGCATATAGCGACAATTTGTATTCTACACCGTATCAAACTATTCCTTTAAACAAGGGAGAAGATCTTAATACGATAGACAGAGGCTCGATAGCGACAGCAAAAAGCAGAGGTGATAAAGGACAGCCTTGGCGACACCCATGTCTGAGAGCAAAATAATCAGAATAAATATCGTTTGTCTGAACCCTGGCTTTAGGGGATGAGTAAAGGAGGCTAATCCAAGAAATAAACTTATCCCCGAATCCGAACTTCCTCAAGACTGCAAACAAATACTCCCACTCAACCCTATCAAATGCTTTTAGAGCATCTAAAGAAATCACAATCTCAGGAAGCTCAGCCGAATGCTTTCAATAAATTATATTAAAGAGTGAACGGGTATTGAAAAACAACTGACGTCCCTTTATAAAACCGTTCTGCTCTTCAGATATAATATAAGGGACTACATTCTCTAAACGAGATGCCATTACTTTCGCCAACACCTTTACATCTGCATTAAGCAGAGACAGCGGTCTATAAGAACCACAGGAGGCTTGTGTCAGAGTTGGAGGCAAAGACCCACATTCCAAGGATTAGTTGAATATAGCCAAAAGCAATGGAGCTAATTTTCCAATAAACGTTTTAAAAAATTCAATTGGAAACCCATCCGGGCCAGGAGCTTTGTTGGATTGCATAGTTTTAACTGAATTTAAAATTTCTTCAAGAGAAAGTGGGGAGTCCAGTTGCATGGCAGTATTCAAATCAATAACAGGGTTACAAAGGTTTTGAAGAAATGCATTCACTTTAGTATTGTCTGTAGGAAAATCGGATTTATAAAGCGAAGAGTAAAACGATTTAAAAGTAGCATTAATTTCCATGGGATCTGTAGTGACAATATTATAAGTGTTTTTAATACTAGGTATGAGACCGGAAGCGGCCTGTCGCCGTAGCTGATGTGCCAGTAAACAACTCAGCTTGTCGCCATGTTCATAGTATGAACCACGAGCATGTAACAACAAGCGTTCCGCCTCTTTAGTCGAAATAAGATTAAATTCTGCCTGTAAGTCGAGACGCTGTTTAAGAAGTTCTGGAGAAGGGTTTAATGCATATCTCTGATCAAGGTTAATGATCACAGATGTGAGTTCATTAACCCTAGCAGTGTGCTTTTTATTATAGAGAGCGGAGTAAGAGATAATCTGCCTTCTGATATAGGATTTAAGTGTCTCCCATAACAATGAATAAGAGGTGGAGTCTTTCTGATTGAAGAAAAGAAAGTCATCAATAGAAGTGGAAATGAACTCAAAGAATTCACTGTCTGCCAAAAGAAGAGAATTAAATCTCCAAGGCGGTGGGCTACGTTTATAAATAGAAAGATGAATATCTAATTGTAGAGGCATGTGATCAGAAATTACAATACCCAGATAGTCAGAAGAAACTACACAAGAATCAAGAGTGCTGTCTATAAAAAAATAATCAATCCTCGAATAGGAATGATGCACCTTGAGAAGAAAGTAAACTTTTTAAGAGAGGGGTTACGGGATCTCCATGGATCAACGAGACCGTTCTGACACATAAAATCGGAAAATATTTTAGACATAACAGATTGATTCAGAGTACGGGGATTAGACCGATCTAAGTTTGGGTCAAAAACACAGTTTAAATCTCCCCCGAAAATCAACAGGTGAGTATTTAAGAAAGGGAGATTGCTCAACAATCTATTAGCAAATTCCATGTCATCAAAGTTTGGAGCGTATACATTTACCAACAACACCTGTCTTTGCGTTAGAGAACCAGCAACTATAATATATCTGCCATTCACATCAGCAATAACGTTAGTGGACGAAAACTGTGACCTTTTGCCAATTAAAATAGCGACCCTCTTTCCTTCGAATTAAAGTTCGAGCGGAAGACTTGACTCACCCAAGGGCAGTGTAACCTATGATGATCTTTAATATGTAGGTGAGTCTCCTATAAAAATACTATATCGGAGTTTAAACGTTTCAAATGTGTAAAAACCTTAGATCTCTTTACAGGATTACCCATACCTCTGACGTTCCAACTAATAAATCTTAAAGGCGTGCCTGTCCCAGCTATGCTGGGATCCATATTACAACTAACCATTTAAATAAAGTAAACCATAGGGATATAAATAGCCAATTAGAGCCGAAGTGGGACCTCCTCCCCCTCCCCCCAACAATCCCCCAAACACACACACACCCAAAGTCTCCATAAAACAAAGGAGACAGCAGTGTTTCCCACAATAACCAAAAGTCGTCCACAATGTGAAAGCAACCCGGAGAGTAAGTTGAACTAACCAACAAAATTACCAAAACAAAAAATTCCAGTAAGAGAAAAAGCCCCTACTGACTTCAAGTCTGATAAACAGTCTACGCACAATAACAAATATAATGTCCTTAACTTTTAAAGACTTGTAACAAATAATATAACAGTGTAGCATGTAAAGCCGAGGAAAAAACACTAATAAAATTAAATAAACAGAAACTCTAACCCAGTCAGAGCATCAAAACAGAGAACCACATTAATACAGAAGTAGATTTAAGAGGAGTGAGTCCACAAAATCTAGGCGAAGTAATGCAACGACAATATCTTCCATAAAAATCCGAATACTGTAGAGCTGGAAGGCCAAGTGCAAAAAATAAAAGAAGAGCGAAAAAGACGCCGCTGTGTAGGTGATGCAGTTCACCCCGATATCAAGAGTTTAACATAGTCTCCTGCTTCCTCTGCTGAAATAAAGTCCTTCTGAACACCGTTATATGTAATGCGAATCTGAGCTGGGTGAAGTATTCCATAGCGAGCGCCCTCAATACCATGAAGTTGACGCCGAACCTCGTTAAATGCGGCCCGGCCCGGGCTATCTTGGCAGTGTAGTCAAGGAAAATGGATATGGTCAAATCCCACACTTTAATCCGTTGGAGCTCTCTCGCACGGCGTAAAATGTCAACACAGTCACCATGATAGTGGAATCTGCACACAATAGCTCGTGGTCGTTCACCAGGCTTGGGCTTCGGCTGAAGAGTCCGGTGGGACCGGTCCAAAACCGGCTCCTTCTCCAGACCAAACGCCTCTTTTAACAAGGCCGCTACAGCAGCAGTTGTACATGTGTTAGGCCCCTCTGGAACTCCGACTATCCTAACGTTATTGTGCCGTGACCTCGACTCCAAATCCTCACATTTATTCTCTAATTGAGTCACGGTCGCACTGAGAGACTCGATAGTAGTCTTCATGTGAGTTATGTCATCGGTGCAACCGGAGAGAGCGTGCTCCATTTCCACAACAGTACCTTTCAGTGTTGATATGGTAGCCTTGGTAGCAACTTTATCACTAGCCAGCTGTGTTTTCATGGCCTGCAGTTCAAGCTGGATAGTAGACAGCGCATCCCCGAGAGTCTCCTGGAGCTCCTTTTAAAAAATATCGGCGATGCCCTTCCTCAGTGAAGCCAGCAGCTCGAGCCTGAGTGCAGCGAAGTCAGGGTCACCGCTCGGCAATGCAGATTCAGGGGAAGAAGGGGACTCGCTCGCGGCGCGCACACTAGGCCTCAGTTGTGTCTGAATGCTACCACGGGTTTTCATGTTCTTTCCAGACATTTTAACGTGCCACAAAATTAAAAGTGCAAACAAAGCAACGGAGTAGAATGTCAAAATCTATTGTATAGAAAAGCGCAAATTAATTACAATTTTAATCGAAATCAAAATTAGCCTCCAACTTCGCGTCCTACTCCATCAAATTCCAAATTCAAACTCACCCCTGTAATTGTTGAACTGTTTCCTTTTCCATATATACACACACATTTATGAAGTCCAGATTTACTTCCATAATCAGTATAATGCCACCCAAAGGCAGCCATGAAAAAAGAAGTCGAGGGTTCAGTGAAATCAGTCGAGGCTTCAGTGAATTCAGGCGCCACACTGTGTGTTTCGGTGCAAAAGCAAAACCTCTTTGTTTAGCCTAATAAAATCAGTGGTTACTGTTTATTTATAACGCTGTTCCAGAGCAGTACAACCCAAACGTTTGCTTGTGCACAGTGCATTTTATGGAGGACAGCTTCCTGAACCTAGGCGAGTACAACACAGGCTACACACAAAGGGTACTCCTGAAAAGTGGGGCGATTCCCACTTTGCTCGGACAATCTTACGCTTCTGAATCAGAACCTGTAAGTGTGTTTGATTATTTCATGAAGTATCTGCTATTGACTGTTCAAATGCAGAGTTTTGTGTTGTGGCCCAGTTATAGACCTCTGCTAACGTGGTAGTTAAAGTTTGCTAAGTTGCCTCAGTTTTTCAAAATGTTTGTTTGTATGTTAGTGGTCCGACATTGATTGTAGCTGCTGTTGTGATTGTATCTTGAAACGGTTTACATAAATCGAATCATAAGAATCCTACCTTTCCAAAGATATATTGCATGAGTATCTATGTCCCTTCCATTAGTCCTGCCAGTGGGGTTGGAATTTACATCCTATCTGAAAGGTAAAAGAGTTACAAAATAAAAATGTACCACTGTGAAATGTTCTGCTCAAGTCATGTTTGCAAACTTGCTTCCGCTTGATCTGCATTTTTTTTAATTGGACTCGGGCTCAAACTGATATGGTAAAATATGGTAGCATGTTGCTTAGTAGCTCTAATTGCTTTAGAAGCCTTGGAGGCTAAGGTTAAAACTAAAGCTACTTTTCCAACACATTCGTGAGGCTTTGAGCCAATCATAAT
Organism: Ictalurus furcatus; assembly: GCF_023375685.1. Lineage (NCBI taxonomy): Eukaryota > Metazoa > Chordata > Actinopteri > Siluriformes > Ictaluridae > Ictalurus > Ictalurus furcatus. The sequence goes on along the minus strand of NC_071265.1, from coordinate 12,770,889 downwards.
GCAATGGGTCAGCTGGCCAATCAGAGCACTCTGTGCTTTCGGAAGGAGGTGCTTTGGTGAAATCAGAGCATTTCAGGCAGCCTGGGAATAGATGTACTGCATTAATGTCCATTATTTGACAAATAATGTTTTTTGAATATTAAAGCCTGTTAACCTATTTTATTACACCCAATAAACAAAATAATTAATGTTTAAAATGTTTAAAAATCATGACATCACTCCTTTAAAATCTGGTTGTACCATCTTTAGCAGCAATAACTGCAACCAAATGCTTCAGATAACTCGAGATCAGTCTTTCACTTACTTCTAGCACAAGGACTTACTTCTAGGCTTTGGATAATTGTCTTGCTGCATAATCCAGTTGTGATTGAGTTTCAGTTTACAGACTGAAGACCTGACATTCTCATTTAGGATTTTCTGGTAGAGGGCAGAATTCATGTTTCCCTCAATTATTGCACGTTGCCCAGGCCCTGAAGCAGCAAAGCATTCCCACACCATCACACTTCCACCACCATGCTTGACCGTAGTTATGATGATGTTGAGTAGAAAAAACTTAATTTAGGCATTTTGGATAATTGTCCACCAGACTTTCTGAAATTTTTGACCACTCTATCATGCAGTATTCTTTCAGTTGCAGGATGTTTGAGGGTTTTCTTGCTTGTATTGCCTGTTTCAAATCCCCCCAGAACATTTCTATGGAATTAAATTCCAGGCTTTGACTAGGCCATTTCATAACCCTCCATTTCTTCTTTTTGAGCCATTCCTTGGTGTATTTGCTAGTGTGCTTAGGATCATTATCCTGTTGAAAGGTCCACTTTCAGTTAAACTTCAACTTTTGGACAGATGGCCTCGCATTATCTTCAAGCACTCTTTGATATGACGCAGAATTTATAGTTGAATCAATGAATGCAAGCTGTCCAATTCCTGAGGCAGTGAAGCAACCTCAAACCATAACATTTCCACCACCGTGCTTCACAGTTCGTATGAGGTGCTTCTCCTGTCTTTGGCCAGGGGCATCGTTGCACCCTTTTTTCCAGGGCACGAGCCCCAGTAAAATGTCTGAAAATATGCTTTTCTATTCATTGGACGTTATCACTTACATCATTTTAATTATTTAAACCATGAAGGCTTATTGTAATGCCAGCTGAAGCAAAAATATGCGGTGCATCCTCTTCAATCATATGCCCCTCCCCCTCACTGTGCTTGTAATCCCTTCACTTTTCCCCGTTACAGTGGAAACCTCCACTTGCAGTCAAATGCTCATTCATAATACGACATTGGAGCTGAGGAGAGGTAACGACCAGATTAATGCTTATCTCTGTGCTAATGAGTAGTATGTAAATTTTTATTTAATTGAATGAGGACATTCCATTTTCCATATCTAATTTACTTGGCACAAATTAATTGATAACACTAGTGTGTTAACTGCTAAAAGAATGCTTGCTTATCTCTTCTAATTTGGCATTGTGCCAAAAACAATGTGATTTAGATATCATCACCTTTTGAAGTGATTTGTTCAGTTAGGGGGCTAGTAGGTTAGTTTACTCACAAAAATGTTAATCAAACACACCTGCCTGTAATTTTCAAGTAATCCTGAAGACTTTGGTTATATTTTTCAAGTGTATTTGATTATGAATAGAGCTAAATGCTGCAGGAGCGGAACTGCCCATCCCGGGTTTAGAAGCTAATTTCAGCTTCAGTGGCCTCTTCCAGTATTTACACAGTCTGGAATTTGTGTGAACAAAACATAATTAATTAGTTTTTGGGGCTCTGATGGACCAGGATTGGAGAGGGTGGATTTTAAATGCAATAAAAATGTTTATATATTTGTTGTCTTATACACAAATTATTTCAAGTCACTTCTGTATTTTTTATTTCAGAAAATTATTTCTTCTCTTGTCTTTTTGAACAGAGTGTATACCTATGTGTATTTATTTCAGGAATTTTAATAGAAATTAGGTATGTTCAAGTATCAAATAAAATGTAAACTTGCACTGATGAAGTTAATGTTGTTAGTAGCCTAATTGTTTAAAAATAACCATGATAAAACAGTTCCAAGGTATTAAAATATGGAATTTGTCATTGTCATTAACCAAACAGTAACCAGTTTTGATACCTAAAAAAAGTTTACATAGGCAATTTTATCAAAGCCCTTTACAGTAAATTAAAATGTAAAATTGAACTAATGCAATGATCTGCAGCACATACTTATTATTATTTTTTTTTATGAATACTTATTTATATTTGTTATTTAATATGTTTAAAGAAAATAAATAAATAAATACTACTCCCAAAGTCACCGGAATTTAATGCTTTGGTGCTGTTTTTTGCAGAAAAAAAATAATTGTGGGCGGGGGGCATGCCCCTAAACCCACCTAGAAATGTTTATGTACTTCCATAAAATTCTTGGGGGGCCTATGCTCCAGTAGTGATCAAACTCTAGAAACGCCCCTAGTCTGCACCAAACATGCCTACTGTTACTGTGGCCAAAGAATTCTATCTTTGATTAGTCTGTCCAGAGCATATTATTCCCTGGCCTTTGATTATATGCTGATTGGCAAACTGTAGTCTTGCAAAGGTTTTTTCCTGGCACACCTACCATGCAGGTTAAATTTCTACAATCTCTTTCTGATTGTAGAAACATGCACTTTGACACCAACAGTTGCAAGACTTACTAGCAGATCCTGTGATTCAATTTTGGGGTTCTTGGAGACTTCTTTTTGCATCAGACAGTCTGCTCTTGGACAGAATTTGCTGGGATGGCCAGTCCTGGACCAATTGGCAGTCGTTTGAAATCTGCACCATTTGTAGATTATTTTACGTACAGTGGAATGATGTATTTCAAGTAATTTGGACATCTTTTTAACTCCTTGCTAGACTCATACACATCCACAAAGTTTTTTCTGAAGGCCTTACAGAACTCTTTAGATTTTGGCATGATGACACCTCACACCTCAATAACAAAGGAAACACCAGACACCAAGAGGAATCCCCATAGCTCAGGAAAGCCCCGGCACGACTCTGGCAACCCCGCAGACAACTGAACCCCTCACCACACGATTTCACGCCCACATGCAAGCACACAATAAAGAATATTGTCCTGAATAAAGATCTTACTCTGCAACACTAAAACGCCCTCCCGTTTGTCTGTGCTCCACCCACCGCTGGCAAGTTTCCCTACAAGACACTTTCAGTAGTGGGCAGGGGTCAGCATGACCAGTCTGTGGCTACGCAGACCTATACGTAGCAATCATAGCCAGCATGAACTTTTTCAGCAATTTGTGCTACAGTAGGTCTTTTGTGGGATCAGACCAGATGGGCTAGCCTTCACTCCCCACGTACATCAATGAGCCTTGGGTGTCCATGACCCTGTCTCCAGTTCACCGGTTGCAGTTCTCCTTCCTTGGAACACTTTTGGTAGGTATGAACCACTGCATACTTGGAAAAACCCACAAGTACTGCCGTTTTGGAGATGCTCTGACCCAGTTATCTAGCCATCATTTGGCCCTTGACAAAGTCGCTCAGATCCTTATGCTTGCCCATTTTTCCAGATTCCAAAACATATCAACTTTGAGAAAATTTTATTTTATTTAATGACTGTTCACTTGCTGTCTAATATATCCCACCCCTTGACAGGTGCCATTGTAATGAGATAATCAATGTAATTCACTTTGTATTGTTCTCTCTAAATGTTTGCTTTCCCAAGCGTGAATGTATATAAACAGCAAGCCAAACTCTGTTCAAGAGCCAGGATATGAGCGTCTTGCTCCTTTAATGATTCAACATGCAGTTTACATTGCAGAAACACCGGCCACTGAACCGAGTAAAAAGCCATTGCTTTAGTTAGAGTTTAGAAGGAGGATTGACTCAGATGCGACATAAACATATTTCGAACCTTCACCGCGCCATGTGCTCGCTGCTTCCTGTTATCCTGTTCCTGCTGTCCCAGTGCTTACGAAAAGACGTCACAATAAGAGTTCTCATGTATAAATTTACAGAATAATGGCAGGTAAAACAGAACTTGTACAGACTATTAAACAAATACGAAAATATAATATTTATAAATTCAAATGTCCAGAATAAACTATACACAGCCTCTAACAGAGGCAGAACACACTTCATCTGTCAGACAAAGTCCCCTATTTTTTTTAATGAGGGTTTTTTTTTAATGTACTTCAGTTAAAGGTTAAATTTAGTTCCGTTAAGTTTTTATTAAATTTAGAACTTGAACAGGTCAGATCAGCCAAATATGAAACCAATTAAATCTCTCTCTCTCTCTCTCTCTCTCTCACTCTCACACACACCCACACACACACACACACACACACACACACACACACACACTCATGGGTCATGTTTGATATTTGGTGCATTTGGGACCTCAAAACTTTCAGAAAAGAAAACACTGTGTAGGATAACTGGTAAGGAAAATGGATTTATGGACTTTAAATTATAGACAGAAAACTCTGGTATAACAGGGTGGACAATTAATAGATAATCAATTATATGCTTAAAAGTAGCTCTTTTTAACATTTCATGTTTTTTCCTTTTTACATAAAATAAAAACACTACGTAAAAATAGTTAACAACATGCAAAAACAGCAATTAAACACAGCTTTAAACTTCTAAATAACAGGACATTATATATCATATGATAATGAAACCTTGTAGTGCCCAGTCTTGCATGTAACAGTAACCTACTTCCATGTGAATTTTCAGGTTGGAATGACTGCTTGTTCTCTTGCATTAAGTATACTATCTGGCCATCTGTATACCAGTTTATATAGATTATATAGAGCTTATTCCAGCTTAGACTTGGCCAGAAGTATTTATTGCATCTGTTGTGGTACATGCATTTTACCATGACAATGCTCGCTTCGAGATTTACAATAAAACCTTGTTTTGTAGGTATTGGCTCCTCCTTTCAGGAACTGAATCTTGGTGTTTCTTGTAGTGCCTCTGTATCTCAGCTGCACTTAAGGGCATACTTTAAGAGATACACACTGAATATCAATATTTCTATCATTCAAGCCAAAAGAAAATGCTAAAAGCTAACACACATACGGTACATAGATAAACTATTTAAATAGTATACATTGTTATGCTCATGTCCACCCTGTTAGGTCTTTGTTGCTAACATGGTGGACCAATATATGGTGGACATTCTGACAAAACGTTAGCCATTACACACTGTGTGAGCAAGACCAGGTTAGCATAAAATTGAACTCAAGGTGGAAATTATTTTCTGTGGAATTTCCTCTAACAGGGTGGACATGTTATGGTTGACCATATCAGACTAATAGAATAAAATGAGGAAAAATAAAACAGTAAAAAGTCAGCTTAGGTGCTCACCTCCCAAAGTTGTTTACCCTCCAAAAAGATGATGTTATCTCCAGGAAATGATGCAATTACACAAGACAGAGCTTAATTTAAAGAGACAGTAACCAGACTTAACAAGGTGAACAATACCTTAAGTGACAAGTGAGAAACCCTTATAATCATTGGTTAAATAAAGCAAGTTGTGTCAGTAAATGTGTAGTTTAGAAACAAAGCTATTAAATCAATATGAAAACATTAAAACATTTTTATGATTATATATCCTATATTCATCTCAGAAATACAACGCAACTATATTAATGCAGAAATATGATCCCTAGGTACATGGGAAAGCCTTTACCGTCTGATTTAATTATTATTATTATTTTTTGCAAACTGTGTAAAATGTATACTACGTTATGTTTAACATTCAAAACTGGTAGAATTTAAATTTGATATTGTTAAAACAATTACATAAAAATACATGATCTATGCTGCACGCGCGCATACCCGCAGACAAGCTGACTAATTTCTCATTAACTACATTTCATTAATAGTTTAAATTATGTCTATTTCTATTTAACTACATATTACTAATGATTAGGCGAAAATTATTCACAATCCTATATGCCGCTGTCTGTTTTGACAGCGCGAGCACACGCGCCCAGCTCTACACGCACCGAGCCGTGCGCGCGCTTTGTGCGAGTCCGCGCCTGCGCAACGATTTCGCCGAGTTTGACGGTCAGTTTGGACGTTGGGAATAAACAGTACACAAAGGCTAGTGTTTTTTTTTCATGACAGCGTAAATAAAAAGAGACCTGACCTCAACTGCTGGAGGATTTGGGGGACCTTTGTTGGCGGGGTAGTCATGGCGGGGGTGGGAGCGACGGGGAAAAGGACAAGGCTCCCGGGTTTATGTTGGAAAACCTGCTACTTTCACGTCGTGTTTTGGGTCGTGTCTGTGTGTGGAGAGGAGAAGAGCTTTGTGGTGGAGGTAGGAGACAATGAACACACTGCGTTGTCCATATTGAGGCTTAAAGGCTTTGCCGAGCATCACCTCCTCTTTAATAGAAAGAATAAATACATAAATAGATAATCCAACGAATTACACGAAAAGCCTGAAATGTAGACGAATATAGATGAAATAATCAATTCCCTGTAGTTTGTTATGCATATCTTTGATGTGTTTGGCAGCGTTTTGAAAAGAATACAGAGCTAAAATCTTTTTGAAACACATGGGAAATGGTATAACTATCCCTTAACACACAAGCGGACCCACAGAATACGACAGTGGGCTTGTGTATTACTTGACCGAACCAATTAATGTTATCTATAATTTACTATAAACACCAGCAGGATACGCCAACGGCTGCATTTACAGGAGTGACAGGCACACGATCCTGTACACATATTATATTTATGCTATCGCGGACTACTAAACCATTATGTATCACTTCCTTGTCCTAGATTAAAAATATATAGTCTATTTAATTATTTATTATTTATAATAAATCGTATTATTTATTAATTATCCATGTCATGGTGAATTAACACACAGAGAACGTGTTTGCGTTTAGGCCATCAGCATACATCCTGCTCATCATTTCTATTGTTTATATTCTGTAGTACATTTGGTCACGTTTAGTGGTACACTGGCACTGGTTTTCCTTTATGTGAAGCACAAGCTATATTCTTCTCCCTTTAATGGTTCCAAATATAGCATCCTACATAATTTATGACGATGCTGTGGCTGCCATGGGGCTCGACTGACTTCCAAACCGTATACAACTAATAATGTGTGCTTCGGGCAAATGACTTTAGTGTGGCATTATAGAAACTGGGTGAGCGTAGCTTGTTGTTGTTGTTGTTGTTGTTGTTGTTTTTGCTGCCGTTGTTATTCATACATTACAGAATATGCGACGTCATATCGTTGCATATATTATTCTATTTTATTTGTTTATCTTGGATCGGTAGGCTGATTCGAATGTCCAAAGTGTCCGTAGTGTATGAATGGGTGTGTGAATGTGTGTGTGATTGCGCCCTGTGATGGATTGGCACCCTGTTCAGGGTGTACCCCGCCTTGTGCCCGATGCTCCCTGGGATAGGCTCCAGGTTCCCCATGACCCTGAAAAGGATATGGATGGATGGTTCTTGGATCGTCACATATTCACGTGTCGTTAGGGAAAAGAATGATCATTATTACAATTATTTATTAAATTAAATTAAATTACAATTAATACTTAGGCTATTAAAAAAAATAATTAAAAAGAAATTTTTAAAACTGTAAAAAGATAATGCAAATGATCCAAATCAGACATCTCTGAAAGGTAACCTAGTTGACTGTTGACATTATTTATCAAGTCATTGTACCCGAGATCCTCAAAACACAATATGTAGTATATCTCAAAAACAAAATTTGTCATTTTATTGAAGCTGTTTAGGGTGTAATCTGGCAAATTAGCTAGATACTCAGAAAAAAAATAGTCAGAGTAGATGTCAGACGAAATACTATTGGCATCGAATGCAAAGTATTTCCATATTCAACTCTTACTGCCTTTCCTCTCAATGTGCTTGTAGGCGTTTTTCTTCTTCTTTACCACTTGTGGACAGACTAAAACACTTACACATATTTGCTGCCCCCATCAGTTCCGGAAGAATTGCAACTACGGTACCTTTATTACTAAAGGTACCGACGCTACTGCAGAAAAACAAGTACCATCACGTTTTAAGAATGTTGGTACAGAGGTATCGGTTCTCGTGACATCCCTAGTATGTGTGTGTGTATATATATATATATATATATATATATATATATATATATATATATAACCATGGTGGTGTTTTACATTCACAAGCAATGTTGAGATTGGACAAGCAAGCGCTGGCCAGATGTACATCTTATATTTTAAAAAGAACCCTGGCTATGAAGACTTGTTGGCCTTAACACGCAGTAATTGCCCTCTCCTACAAAAATACATTGTTAGAAACACATGGAAAATGTTAATTAGTTTAAAAATCCTTAATATTTAATACATATTTTAACCTACGGAGGCCGCCATTACATGTCGATGGATTAAAATGGTTGCACTTGAGCACTCAAAAGAATTAGGTACTAGCCCCCTAGCTGGAAAAGAATGCCACACTGTGCTGCTTTTAGCTCTAATTTTCTAGTTCTTGTGTGCTGTGATCCATGGGATATCTGTCAATATAATCAAACATGTAAGCATCTTGTTAGTGAATTTTTTGTAATGCTGCACAGACACCATCGATTTTGCCCCACTCTCACCTCCTCACCTCTCTGATCATCTTCATTTTGGTGTACATTTTGAGTAATGTCTTGTATATTAGCCTCCTCGCTTATGTTACGCTCAGTTTCAAATTGAAAAGGCTGAAGACATGTTTATATCGCTGTAGGGTCGCTGCAGAATCAAGACCGTTGCAATCATTTGATGTCCTAACCCAGAATGCATTGTTACGTAAACAGCAATGGCAGCCTATGAGTTCAAGGATTTAAAAAAAAAATTTTTAAATGACATCTAGAGTGTTTTTGTACAACAGATTTATATAGATTATATAGCTCACATTAGTTTAATAAACCGGTCAACATTAATTTAATAAACCATACAAGCCTTCATAGTCGGGGTTCCCTTTACGAGCTGCCTAACTAATCAGCTGATGTTGTCAGGCTGAGGACAGTTCTATGCTATGGGGATTAGCAAGTCAGCTAATGTCGTTCTGTTAATATGGAACATGTATAATGTGGTTCATGGATAGAGCAGAGACAAACACTTTGGGTCAGGATGTGTTGGTTCCATTGGCCAAATCTACAGTTGTATGATTTTTCTATGGACTACAGCCCACGAGACTGACCGTATAACATTGTTTGATTAAAGCCCCATTCTGACAGAACAGACCATGGTTCTTTGAAAAATATGGGTCTGGCCTCTGCAAGTGAAACAAACACAATGGTATTTTCACAAAGGACAGGGGCACTTTTCTTAAAAGTGCAGAACCTTCATGCAAAACCATGAATTTGATAATAAGCCATTGTCATATGAACCAATGAGAAACTTGCATATAAAGTGGCTTTTGCTTAAGACCTCTTATGTGCTGGCCATCACTATGGCCAGACGAGTGAACTACATGTGTTATTGGTCAGTATGCTCTGCTTTGGAGACCAGAGTGCTGAACTCAGTGTTCCTGCCAAATATATTGACACTGTGATGTATTAACAAACCCATCAAGCTATCTGCTCTTGCAGATGAGAATGTGCCCAGGCCAGCCCTGTGTCCAGTGAGGATTCCAAGCATGTAGAAGGAACAGGTCAAGAGTGTTCTTCCATTAAATGCCAGTTTAAATGATTCTCACTTGTAATGCAGAGCAGTATCACAATGTTGGGTGATTTTTATAATAGCAATGAACAGTACACGAACATTGTGCAATTCTTACTTATCCTCAGTGCAGAACAATAATGCAAAGTTTTGAGAAATTTTTATTGTCAGTTTAGAACCATGTGTGATTCTCATCCTGAATAAATAAAAATATCAGCACTTTAGTGATTCACATTCTCAATAGGGAGTAGTGCCAACATTTCGAGTGATTCATCATCTCAATAAGTTATGGTATTGGCACTTTTTAAGAGTGCTGTCTGTTATCTTGCAAGGTGAATCAGGATATGTTATTAACCCTTGTGAAGACTGATGTAGGGCCTCCACTAGTTCCAAAGTTCTGAAGCAAACCAACATAGTGGTCCTCCACTCAGTCATAGAAGCGGGGTTACACATGTAATCTTATGTTTTATGCTGGTGAAATTGTTACGTAAAATGCATCATGTTCCACTCACTAAACTGTTGGTGCAATTGTTAGCAATTATTTGTATGAATCAAGGTTCAACTCCCATTTGTGCATCAAATCAAATTACAAAAACACAAGGTGAATTATATAAATATTTGTCTGCAATGTATTGCTCATATTACAGCATAACACAGATTAATACAGTACAGGCTTTTATGAGAATTTTAACCAATTTCTGAAACCTCATGGGTAAAATGATTTATTATAAGCTTCATAACATGAGCATTTTTCAGTGTAAATTTTTAAAATTTACAGCACACAAAAGTAGCATGCTACTCACTCAGTAACATAATACTTTATTGATTTTTGTCTTGCAAGTCTATATTTGGTTGTGTGTGCCTATGTGGGAGGTTGTGTGTGAGTAAGGTGTTAGAAGAGAACAGTGGACACTGGGAAAGTGTTGAAAATGTCACAAACTTTTAAAACATTCAAAACATTACCTTACTAGTCATAAATGTTTTTATTTTTACATGCTGAGAAAAATAGATAGCACCTAATTTGATCATAAACTCGTCATGAAAAACAGTTGCTGTTTTTGCTTGTTTGTTATCTTTGTGTATTATTGCCAAGTATTTGTAGAGGGGGTGGATACAAGTGCAGCTTGAGTTTATTAATTAACAAAACATGAACAATACAGAAAAAGTAAACCTAGGACACCTAAACACAAACTATGATCTCAAGAACATAAATAGTTCTTAGCGGGTACGACTTGACAACAAATGGCAATGAAAGACAAAAGCTAGACTATAAGTGCTGTGCAAGCCGTGACTTAAATACTAGTGCTTTTTAAACTAAAACATGAATCAGGTGCAACCAGTCATGTGATGTGAGTGTGCCGCAATCCAGTGAGGTGAAGTGGCTGATGGGAAACATAGTCATGTGCCTTATTCAGCATAACCATGACAATTATTATTTAATTACTGATTTGTTGTCTTTATACTTCAGCATATAAGTAAATATTACACAGTTATAGTAATCATTGTTAACAATGCATATTAAATAATTAACATATTGATAGACATTGATCAATAAATTAATGATAATGCTTTCTTCTAAAAAGGTAAAAGTTAGCTGGACTGATATCATTTTGATATAGTAAGCATTAGAACAAAAAAGATGGCAGCTGGTCTTTCTTTCTTTGTCTGTGCTTCTCTCCTCCAGTGTTGATGGACTTACAGTTCCCATCCCCCAACCTCCATCTACTGTACACTCTCTGCGCCCATCTTTCTCCTGCTCACTCTCTTTGTCCACATCCTATCTTATTTTCCCTTGGCTTAGCTTGTCCCATTTCCCTTTTTCCTCTGTCTTCTTCATGTGAGGTAGTTTATCTCTGTTTGCATTTTAAATTGTCATCTTATTCTCTCGTTAGTTTGAACAGCCATTATTATATTAAGGTGAGAAGAAAATGTTCATCAAAAAGTATGTAGAAAATGAAATATGGCATGCCAAATTTTGTGACAGGGTTCATTTATGGATTTTCCTTTCAATTGAATGGAATAGTTTAGCATATATGTGCCTTACCAATTTTCATAGACTGATTTATCATTCTCTATTTTCTGCGTTACTGTATAAAACTAAATGAATAAAAAATTTATACAAACTGGGGTTAAAAATTGTAAACCGAATGTACTACTGTCACCATATCTTAAAATAAATAAATGCATTTATAAATTCTTCCAAAAATTTAATACATTTGAAAAGATGGAATAAATAAAGTCTCTGACCCAAGGAAAATTATCAACTGAAACATCATGAGCTCCGTAGCAGCACCTAAGGTGTCATTTTAATCAGCAATAGAGCTCCAAAGTCAACTAAAATGCCTGAATTCTGTGGCCTCTCTCTCGGGCACTGTAGATTTTAGTGGCGTTGGGCTGGTGGAAAGTTACTGAAGAGCTCTTTTTAACTGTTATAACGTGGTTGTGTCACCATATAAACTATAATGCACGTCGCTGTGTTCCAGAGCTATTGGCCACCTCACAAGTGCATTCCTGATTCCTGGTAATCTCACAGGCTCTCTATAGATGCGTTTACATGGACAACAATAATCCACTCTTAACCCAATTAAGACCATACTTTGATTAAGAAACTACCATGTAAACAGCAATTTTTACTTACCTTAATCTAATTAAGGTCATACTCAAATTAAGCTCTAATCAAATTAAAACAGGTGGAGTACTCCTGTTTTAGTCGCATTATGGACATGTATTACAGACATGTAAACATCTTAATCACATTATGAATGTCGTGTGGGAGTTTTCACCGCATCTTGTGACAGGACACGATCACACACGGCAGTTTTACGATTTACGGCGAACAAGAGAGTACAGCTGCGTCCTAAACCGCATACTTGCCTACTATAGGCCTGTAGTGGGGGAAAATACATGTATCTCAGCTACTATATAGACAGTAAGTACGCGGTTTGGGACGCACACCACGGCTTCAAGCAGTTGTCTATTGGCACGTATAGCATGAAAAATAATTAACTGCACTTAAAGCGTTCGTAAAAAAATTTTTATAAAAACACCCAAAACTGTATACGGTACCATAACGAAGACGAACTGTATGTTGATACGTGAAATTCTGCAGGGACGTTGTACGGCGTGCCGCGATGACGTAATGACGTGTGCCGTTAATCTAATTATGTTCTATAACATGTAAAACGGGTACATGAAAGGAGTATTCTAAAAGTGACTCATGTAAACACCTTAATCACATTATTATCTTAATCAGAGTAAGGCATATATAAGAATAAGACAATATTCTGAAAGGTGTTTACATGAGTTGCCTTTGGAATATTCCTTTCATGTTCCTGTTTTACACGTCGTCTGACGTTCCCTCCAGAATTTTACATATGAACATACAGTTCATCTTTTTATGGTACCATATACAGTTTGGACTGTTTCATTTATAATTTTACGAAAGCTTCAAGTGCAGTTAATTATTTTTCATGCTATACATGCAAATAGACAACTGCTGGAAGCCATGGGCTGCGTCCGAAACTGCATACTTGCCTACATGTCTTTTGCCTACTATATAGTAGGTAAGTATGCGGTTTCGGACACAGCCATGCTTTCTTGTTTTCCCGTCAAACGGTTGAGCACTGCAGTGTGTGTACGTGTCCTGTCACAAAATGCGGTGAAAACTCCCAAACGACATTAACAGTGTGATTGAGGTGTGTACATGTCTGTAATGCACTTCGATAATGCGACTAACATAGAAATACTCCCGTCTTAATTTGATTTGTGTTTACTTCGAGTATGACTTTAGTCAGATTAAGGTTCAGAAACCACTGTTTACGTAGTAGTTTTGTAATCAGAGTATTGTCTTAATCTGGTTAATATTGGAATATTGTAGTCGATGTAAACGTACTGTATGAAAGACAGCAATGGGTTGTGGAGATTGGGACCTCTGGGGTTCAAACAGTGCAATTGCATTAGAAGCATAACAAAGCATCACAATGGTTGCAGCCCTAGCACTTATAAATACTGCTGACAATGTATTTATTTAGTATTTCTTCAAATTGCTGATACTGCCCTCTACAGAATGGGTATCACTCAAAGTGCAGGTAGTGTTGATAATGTGATTGAATGTTTTTTTTTGGTTGGTTGGTTTTTTTATTTACACTATATTGCCAAACATTTGTGGACACATGACCATTACACCCATATGTGGGCCTTCCCCAAACTGTTCCCATAAATTTGGAAGCACTCAACTGTCTAGATCGTTTTTGCATGCTGTAGCATTACGATTTCTCTTCACTGGTACTAAGAGGCCCAAACCTGTTCAAGCATGACAGTGCCCATGAAGTTAGGTCCATGAAGACATGGTATACCAAGTGTGCAGTGGAAGAACTTGAGTGGCCTACACAGAACCCTGAGCTCAACCCCTGTGAACATTGGGATGAATTGCAATGCCAAATGTGTCCCAGGCCACCTCACCAGTGCCTGACCTCACTAATGCTCTTGTGGCTGAATGGGCAAATCCCCACAGCCATGCTCCAGAATCTAGTGAAAAACCTTCCCAGAAGAGGGAAGGTTATTGTAACAGCAAAGGGGGGAACAAGCACATATATGAGTGTTATGGTCAGGTGTCAGAAAAGCCGTCAGTCTATTGTTGGAAGATCATTGAATCCTGACAGTGCCATAGCCATCCATGGTCAGGAGCCAGGGGAGCAAAATTTGCTGTGCTCTCTGGGTGGGAGGGATGACATTCTCGCTCTCTCAACTTACAGCAACTTATTCGTCCACCGAAAACTTTGGTGAAGACGTACATTAATTCTGGAAATGTACTGCTCTCATGGCCTTTGACAGTAATTTCTAGTTATGATGACAGTGCTATTTCCTAGCAAGATAACAAGATCAGGCAGTTTAGGGACTTAAATTATAAGCAGAAAATCACAGTACAACTTCACAAGACAAGACTTTATTACACTATTCTAAACTACCACATAGAAACTAATCTAATACATGTTCACAAACACACACATACAAATACACAGGAATGACAGAGAAGAAATTACTTTTCTAGTGAAAAACTGATAGAATGCTAGATTTTATGGGAGTGTATGGAATTTAGTTAGACCATGACCTGAGCGAACCATCAATTTATGAATTTCAACCTATGTATTATCGTGAACTGGGTTGTAACACTCTTAGCTTTTACTGCACCAGCTTAATTAAGTATCATACTGGCGTTGCCATAGTTCGTAGGAAGAGAGTATTGAGACATCATCAGCTGTCAGGAGATCTTATAGAATCTGGATCAGAGATCTGAAGAAGTCAATCACACCAAAAGCTAATTTAAGATGAAGACTTCAGTGTATAATTAACCAAAAGACATTGGGAAAATCAAGTTACTTGATTTGATAAGAAACTGATACAAAACGTAAAGAAAGTAGATGAAGACTGAACAGCAGGACAAAAGGACAAACTAGATGATACTGACAAACTGGGACTTCGCCGTTGCCAGCTTGGTCATGGGGTTTTAACCCTTTCTGGCTAACCCAGAGGTTATTTTCAGGAAAACTGGTGACTAGTTTTGCCTTCCCCTCCAACTAATTTGCATGTCACCTTTTGGGTCACATACTTTCTATTTTCCCCACACTTACTTAGTGTTAATTGGGTTCTTATTCTTACAGTAAGATTACAGTGTGAGTTATTAAAATATGCTGTCCACAAACATTCTTGAACTGTAAAATCCAGCACACAGATACTAAACATGACATACTTTGGTATGACAATTAACTTGCCATGTATGATGGCATAAATACAACATACAGTGAGGGAAAAAAGTATTTGATCCCCTGCTGATTTTGTATGTTTACCCACTGACAAAGAAATGATCAGTCTATAACTTTAATGGTAGATTTATTTGAACAGTGAGAGACAGAATAACAACAAAAAAATCCAGAAAAACGCACATCAAAAATGTTATAAATTGATTTGCATTTTAATGAGGGAAATAAGTATTTGACCCCTCTGCAAAACATGACTTAGTACTTGGTTTAAAAACCCTTGTTGGCAATCACAGAGGTCAGACGTTTCTTGTAGTTGGCCACCAGGTTTGCACACATCTCAGGAGGGATTTTGTCCCACTCCTCTTTGCAGATCTTCTCCAAATCATTAAGGTTTCGAGGCTGACGTTTGGCAACTCAAACCTTCAGCTCTCTCCACAGATTTTCTATGGGATTAAGGTCTGGAGACTGCCTAGGTCACTCCAGGACCTTAATGTGCTTCTTCTTGAGCCACTCCTTTGTTGCCTTGGCCATGTGTTTTGGGTCATTGTCATGCTGGAATATCCATCCACGACCCATTTTCAATGCCCTGTCTGAGGGAAGGAGGTTTTCACCCAAGATTTGACGGTACATGGCCCCGTCCATCGTCCCTTTGATGCGGTGAAGTTGTCCTGTCCCCTTAGCAGAAAAAAAACCCCAAAGCATAATGTTTCCACCTCCATGTTTGACGGTGGGGATGGTGTTCCAGGGGTCATAGGCAGCATTCCTCCTCCTCCAAACACGGCGAGTTGAGTTGATGCCAAAGAGCTCCATTTTGGTCTCATCTGACCTCAACGCTTTCACCCAGTTGTCCTCAGAATCATTCAGATGTTCATTGGCAAACTTCAGACGGGCATGTATATGTGTTTTCTTGAGCAGCGGACCTTGCGCGCGCTGCAGGATTTCAGTCCTTCACGGCGTAGTGTGTTACCAATTGTTTTCTTGGTGACTATGGTCCCAGCTGCCTTGAGATCATTGACAAGATCCTCCCGTGTAGTTCTGGGCTGATTCCTCACTGTTCTCATGATCAATGCAACTCCACGAGGTGAGATCTTGCATGGAACCCCAGGCCGAGGGAGATTGACAGTTCTTTTGTGCTTCTTCCATTTGCGAATAATCGCACCAACTGTTGTCCCCTTCTCACCAAGCTGCTTGGCAATGGTCTTGTAGCCCATTCCAGACTTGTGTAGGTCTACAGTCTTGTCCCTGACATCCTTGGAGAGCTCTTTGGTCTTGGCCATGGTGGAGAGTTTGGAATATGACTGATTGATTGCTTCTGTGGACAGGTGTCTTTTATACAGGTAACAAACTGATATTAGGAGCACTCCCTTTAAGAGTGTGCTCCTAATCTCAGCTCGTTACCTGTATAAAAGACACCTGGGAGCCAGAAATCTTTCTGATTGAGAGGGGGTCAAATACTTTTTTCCCTCATTAAAATGCAAATTAATTTATAAAATTTTTGACATGCGTTTTTCTGGATTTTTTTGTTGTTATTCTGTCTCTCACTGTTCAAATACAACTACCATTAAAATTATAGACTGATCATTTCTTTGTCAGTGGGCAAACGTACAAAATCAGCAGGGGATCAAATACTTTTTTCCCTCACTGTAATAAAAAGCATAATGGTTACATTTTGGTTATAGGCATGGGTAATAATATAGGTTACAGATCATAACAATTAACTTGCTAGATATGATGGCATGAACACAAAAAGCACAATGGTTACATTTTGGTAATAGGCATGGGTAATATATGTTACAAATGATAACGTTTAACTTGCCATATATGATGGCATGGTTAATATAGGTTACAGCTCCCCCTTGGAACCACCCTTTCATCGCCTTGTGTTTACTTTTAGCTGTTTAGTCCATTTGTTCTGAGTCAAGTCCTGATCCCAGGGAATAAATTATAACTTTGGTGTTGCTTCCCAAGCCAGTTTTCCTCTGGGATCATTAGTCTTGATCAGCCTTGGCACCTCCTCATCTTTAGCTCAGACATGCTGGCACCATCTTGACAGAATCTCTGGTTTATGGCTCAGATGGTCCTAGAGTGTGGATTCAGAGCTTCCCATGGAATTCTGCTCATTGTTCTGTCTTTACACAGACCAGCTGATTTATTTCTAATGTTCAACTGTCCAATTTAAGATAAGATAAGATAATACTTTATTAATCCCCAGATGGAGAAATTAGGATGTCACAGCAGCAGCCAAAAAAAGTGTAAAAAAGAGATAAAAAGAGATAGAAAGGAGAACAATACAGAGATATATAAAGAGTATATACAGGATGTATAAATATGTATAGACATAAGCACAAACTCTATATACATTATTTATTTATTTACACACACACACACACACAATATATATATATATATATATATATATACATACAGTATCTCACAAAAGTGAGTACACCCCTCACATTTTTGTAAATATTTGCTTATAACTTTTCATGTGACAACACTATAGAAATGACACTTTGCTACAATGTAACATAGTGAGTGTAGAGCTTGTATAACAGTGTAAATTTACTGTCCCCTCAAAATAACTCAACACACAGCCATTAATGTCTAAACCGCTGGCAACAAAAGTGAGTACACCCCTAAGTGAAAATGTCCAAATTGGGCCCAATTAGCCATTTTCCCTCCCCAGTGTCATGTGACTTGTTAATGTTACAAGGTCTCGGGTGTGAATGGGTAGCAGGTGTGTTAAATTTGGTGTCATCGCTCTCATACTCCCTCATACAGATCACTGGAAATTCAACATGGCACCTCATGGCAAAGAACTCTCTGAGGATCTGAAAAAAAATATTGTTGCTCTACATAAAGATGGCCTAGGCTATAAGAAGATTGCCAAGACCCTGACACTGAGCTGCAGTACAGTGGCCAAGATCATACAGCGGTTCAACAGGACAGGTTCCACTCAGAACAGGCCTCTCCATGGTTGACCAAAGAAGTTCAGTACACGTGCTCAGCGTCATATTCAGAGGTTGTCTGTGGGAAATAGACGTATAAGTGCTGCCAGCATTGCTGCAGAGCTTGAAGGGGTGGGGTCATCCTGTAAGTGCTCAGACCATACGCCGCACACTGCATCAAATTGGTCTGCATGGCTGTCATCCCAGAAGGAAGCCTCTTCTAAAGATGATGCACAAGAAAGCCCGCAAACAGTTTGCTGAAGACAAACAGTGTAAGGACATGGATTACAGGAACCATGTCCTGTGGTCTGATGAGAGTAAGATAAACTTATTTGGTTCATATGGTGTCAAGTGTGTGTGGCGGCAACCAGGTGAGGAGTACAAAGACAAGTGTGTCTTGCCTACAGTCAAGCATGGTGGTGGGAGTGTCATGGTCTGGGGCTGCATGAGTGCTGCCGGCACTGGGGAGCTACAGTTCATTGAGGGAACCATGAATGCCAACATGTACTGTGACATACTGAAGCAGAGCATGACCAGTATGCAGTATTCCAGCATGATAACGACCCTAAACACACCTCCAAGACGAACACTGCCTTGCTAAAGAAGCTGAGGGTGAAGGTGATGGACTGTGATGGACATGTCTCTAAACCCTACTGAGCTTCTGTGGGGCATCCTCAAACGGAGGGTGGAGGAGCACAAGGTCTCTAACATCCGACCAGCTCCGTGATGTCGTCATGGAAGAGTGGAAGAGGACTCCAGTGGTAACCTGTGAAGCTCTGGTGAACTCCATGCCCAAGAGGGTTAAGGCAGTGCTGGAAAATAATGGTGGCTACACAAAATATTGACACTTTGGGCCCAAATTGGACATTTTCACTTAGGGGTGTACTCACTTTTGTTGCCAGCGGTTTAGACATTAATGGCTGTGTGTTGAGTTATTCTGAGGGGACAGTAAATTTACACTGTTACACAAGCTGTACACTCACGACTTTACATTGTAGGAAAGTGTCATTTCTTCAGTGTTTCACATGAAAAGATATAATCAAATATTTACAAAAATGTGAGGGGTGTACTCACTTGTGAGATACTGTGTGTGTGTGTATATATATATATATATATATATATATATATATATATATATATATATATATATATATACACACAAACACACACACACACACACACACACATATGAGCAGTATTTACAGCAAGCAACAGTGTACAGTCCCACTATACAAGTGTATGTAAATATCGCATATGTACAATACTATATGCAAATTGCAGCTGTACGATCAGTGTAGACATATAACAAAAGCTGTGAAGCAGTGATGTGATGTGTGAGCAGTGCAAAAAGTACAGTATGGCACCTTATTACAACAGTGTAGTAGCATATTTGTAGTATAGTCAAAAGTAAAGTCAAAGGAGGGTGTGGCTAGGTGTTGTACAGTTTGATGGCTGTCGGAAAAAAGGAATATCTGAAGCGTTCCGTCTTGCACCTGGGGGGGGGTGAGCCTATGGCTGAAGGTGCTCTCCATCTGCCACAGCTCAGCATACAGTGGATGAAGAGGATTTCCCAAAATGGACCTGATTTTGTTTTTATTCTCTTCTCGACCACTGTCTCCAGATTGTCCAGTTTGTGACCAACAACAGAGATGGACTTCTTCACCAACTTGTTGAGTCTGTCAGCCTCCCCAGCCTTAATTCCACCTCCCCAGCAAATAACAGGGCACTGGCTACTGCAGACTGATAGAACATTTGCAGTAGCTTACTGCTCACGTCAAATGACCTGAGCCTCCTTAGAAAGAGCAGTCTGCTCTGTCCATTCTGGTAGAGAGCTTCGGTGTTTTCTGACCAGTCCAGCTTGCTGTTGATGTGCACTCCCAGGAACTTGTACAAGTCCACCATCTCTATTTTCTCCCCCTGGATGGTAATAGGTGTTGGGGGCTTTCTGTTTTGGCAGAAGTCCACTATCAGTTCTTTGGTCTTGCCGATGTTGAGCTGAAGGTGGTTATCCTCAGACTATCTGACAAAGCTCTCCACTACGCCTCTGTACTCCTCCTCCTTATCTTCACTGATGCAGCCCATGATGGAGGAGTCATCAGAGAATCTCTGGAGGTGGCACGTTCCAGAGTTGAAGCTAAAGTCAGAGGTGTATATGGTAAATAGAAAGGGTGAAAGCACCTTGAGGTTCCTTGAGGTGCACCGGTGTTGTACATCACCACATCTGACAGGCTGCCCTGCAGTCGGACGTACTGTGGTCTGCTGGTGAGATAGTCCATGATCCAGGGCACCATGTCATGGTCTACCCGCATGTCTCAGAGCTTTTCTGCAAGCAGAGGCAGCCGGATGGTGTTAAATGTAATAAAAAAACCGAAAAACATGATTCTCAGTGTGCTTCCTGGCCTCTCCAGGTGTGAGTAAGCACTGTGCAGTAGGACAATTCCTGTATTGTCCTCATCATCAGGAGTGTGTGAATGTCCATTTGAGCTCTCTGGGGTGGGGGCTGAGTCAAACCTGTTGAAAAACCGGTTTAGCTCATTTGCATGTTCCAGTCTGCCCATTTTGTCAATTTTGTCATTTTGTCAAGCTTGTCAATTTGGGTGGGCCTGTGCCCATGATGGCCTCAGATTCCTGTTCTTGGCTGACAGGGGAGGAACACAATGAGGTCTTCTGCTGTTGTAGCCCATCCAGAATGCTGAGATGCTTTTCTGCTCACCACAGTTGTAAAGAGATTATTTGAGTTACTAAATCATTCCTGGCAGCTTCAAACAATCTGGCCATTTTGCTCTAACCTCTCATCATAAGGTGTTTCCACACATAGAACTGTTGCTCACTAATGTTTTGTTTTGTTTTTTGCACCATTCTGTGTTAAATATAGAGTTTTGTATGTGAAATTCCCAGGAGATCAGCAGTTAGATACTCAAACCAGCCCTTCTCGTACCAACATCCATGCTATGATCAAAGTCACAGAGATCACACATCATGTTTGATGTGAGCATTAACTGAATCTCTTGAGCTGTATCTGCATGATTTTTTGCATTGCGCTGTTGCCACATAATTAACTGATTAGATAACTGCATGAATGTGCAGGTGTACATGTGTTCCTAATAAAGTGGACAGTGAGTGTATAAGAATAATAATACCACTCACTACAAATCCTTAGCCATCTCAGGATGATCAAATCTGTGTCAAGTATTAGTAACACAGGATAACGATGGGGACTGTGTCGTACATGAAAAATTATTCTATTTTGACTCTCTGTTGACTATCTATGAATGTATTAACACCTGCCAGACTCTGTAGGTTGTTCTTGTCAAAGCCTAAGATTCCTAGTTTTGCAGGTCTTATTTCAGCCAGGCTTAGCATTTGCATTGTTGTAAAGTGCTTTCCCAGTAAAGTTATACTCAAAGGAACAACATCTCCTCCCCTTAGATTCAGAGTGAAAGAGGTATGATAGTACAACAGGAATGCTGACCATGTGCTAGCTTTGCTACAGGGTAGCTTTCAATCTTCTATCAATTCTGCCAATGAAATTCTGCAAATGATACATTCATGTGAAAAAAAATCTATCGTCAGCTAGGAACATAACCATAAAGCCATGCAAGACCCTAAAAAAATGAGGGCCTTGCCTTTCACTCTGCACATGTCAGTGAAGAGAGATGAAAGCCAAGTTGAGTGAATTTTGAGATAGTGGCGACTAGAAGGCAGGAGACATCTATATTAACTTATGCTTCTTTATTAAGTTAAGACTTTCCTTTTTATGCTAAAAAATATAAGGAGGTTTGAGCATAAGCAGATCACAATATACATTAATATAACTTAACATTAGGTACACTTTGCAATAGATTAATATATAATATTATATATAATATTAACAACAGAAATTTTAGCACCCTATTAGAAGCATGTATTTTTTTGTTGTTGTTGTTTTTTTTTTAACTATTTTCTTTTCTCAGCACTGACCATTTATTGGCCTTGATTGTATATTATTTAGACATGATTTAGGGGTTTTGTGAAGTTTTAATTATTGTGTGTAATGTTCATTGATTTTTATCATGTATCTCTTCTTTGTATATGTCTGCTCAGACATGGCTGAAGAACTACGGCTACTTACTCCCGCATGACATCCGGACATCAGACCTGCGTTCGGAGAAAGCCATGCAATCAGCAGTTGCTGCTATGCAGTGGTTCTATGGCATCCCAGTGACTGGAGTACTTGACCAAACAACCATAGAGTGAGTACTTGCACATATAAACATGCACAAGTATTTTTTAAGGTAATTTCACACTGGCAGGCCATAAATCACTCTTGGTTCTGCTTGCCTCTGTCTTGTCAGTTTCTGCAAAAAGTTATAATTTTCACGTTCTACGTACATGCACGTTTTCATAATGGCAGGTAGAAAATATCTGGAATGGCTATTACTTGTCCATCCCCTGTCAAATATAAAACAATTACCATGAAGTATTATTTCAACTATATACTGTATGCATATTGTCAAAGCCAGTTGGGCTTTAACCACATACACCAATCAGACATAACATTAAAAATACCTCCCTAAGATTGTGTAGGTCCCACTTGTGTCACCAAAACAGCTCTGACCCATTGAGCCATGGACTCCACAAGACCTCTCAAGGTGTGCTGTGGTATCTGGCACCAAGTTACCAGCAGATCCTTTAAGACCTCTAAATTGCAAGGCACCTCCATGGATTGGAATTGTTTGTCCAGCACATCCCACAGATGCTCGATCAGATTGAGATCTGGGGAATTTGGAGTTCAAGTCAACACCTTAAACTCTATGTCATGTTCCTCAAACCATTTCTGAACATTTTTTGCAGTGTGGCAGCATTTCAGCATTTTTCTGCATTCTGCATTTTTCTGCATTCAGCATATTTCAGCATTATCCTGCTGAAATAGGCCAATGCCTTTAGGGACTACCTTTGCCATGAAGGGGTATACTTGGTCTGCAACAATGTTAAGGCAGGTGGTATGTCAAAGTAACATCCACATGAATACCAGGACACAAGTTTTCCCAGCAGAACACTGCTCAGAGCATCACACTGCCTCTGCTGGCTTGCCTTGTTCCAATAATGCATCCAGGTGCCATCTCTTCCCCAGGTAAGTTGTACCTGTTGTAGGTGTTTTCGGCGGTGGGCAAGGGTCAGCATGGGCACTCTGACCGGTCTGTGGCTATGCAGCCCCATATGTAGCAAGCTGCGATGCACTGTGTGTCCGTACACCTATCTGCCAGAGCCAGCATTAACTTTTTCAGCACATTGTGCATAGCCAGTACAATAATTTGGAATGTCCTGAAAAAGAATGAAACCACTGGTGTACTGAGCAACAGACACTGAATGGGTTGGTCAAGGAAAACAATAGCTGATGACAGAAACATTGTGAGAGCTGTGAAGAAAAACCCCCAAAAACAAAATTATTTAATTAACGTGAAATTAATCCAGATGTATATTTGGATTCTAAATGAGCAAGCCAGAGGTGACAGTGGCAAGGAAAAACTCCCTTAGATGACAGGGTGACACCAGATAGGTGAAACATATACATTATCTTATAGTCATTAAGGGCTGTATTTAGAGTTGAGTTACATGTCTCTATTGAGAAGTTAATATCAAAAAAGTGGCCACCATATAAAAAGTACAATAAAAAAATATATTGTACTTGGTCATTTATTTATTGAGGAAAATTATCCAATATTACATATCTGTGAGTGGCAAAAGTATGTGAACATTTGCTTTCAGTATCTGGTGTGACCCCTTTGTGCAGCAATAACCACAACTAAACATTTCCAGTAACCGTTGATCAGTCTTTTAGCCCATTCCTCAGATCAGAACAGCTTCAACTCTAGGATTTTGGTGGGTTTCCTCACATGAACTGATTGCCTCAGGTTTTTCCACAACATTTATTTTGGTTTATGGTCAGGACCTTGACTTGGCCATTCTAAAACATTAACTTTATTCTTCTTTAACCATTCTTTGGTAGAATGACTTGTGTGCTTAGGGTAGTTGACTTGCTGCATGACCCACTTAATGTTAAGATTCAATTCATGGACAGATGTCCTGACATTTTCCTTTAGAATTCACTGGTATAATTCAGAATTAATTGTTCCATTAATGATGGCAAGCCGTCCTGGCCCAGATGCAGCAAAACAGGCCCAAACCATGATACTACCACCACCAGGTTTCACACATGGGATATGGTTCACGTTGTGTTAGCTGTACGCTGTGGGAAGCGCCCTCACGCGTGACCAGTATCTGAAGCTTGTGAAACATCATGCCTATTTATAAGCCTGCCATGATCAGGTGACGTGGCAATTAAGTGCGTCACATGATATGTAAACAACACCTGTGAACCGCGCCATCAGCCTTATTATCTTCAGCGAGGCTGCATGTCAGTCGTTTGTGTAATGCTTGCAAAAAGACTCTTCGTTTCCTTTTCCGAAAAAAAAGAAAAATCTCTTTTCTTTTCTGTCCCTTTAAAAAAAAAAAGGGAGAAAAGTATGAGTGAGAGAGTTCGGGAAGTGTGTTATGCCTTGCTCCTGTTTCATCACGGGGAGGACTGCACACTTTCTGTGTGAAGTGTCTAGGTTCGGAGCACGCCATGGCAGCCCTCGAGAGGTCTGACTGTGCGCTTTGTGAACGCCTTACAACTAAGCAGCTCCGCTCGTGACTCGCGCTCTTCTTGGAAGCCGAAGTGAGTTGGGTTTCAGAGCCTCGCGGATCTGGGCCGGCCTCTGCCGTGCAGCTAGTCGTCTCAGGTCCGGGGAATCCCATATGGATCTGGAAGAGGAGCTGGAGATGAGCGCTGCTCTATCACTTGCTCTGTCTTCCGGGTCCGGCTCTCCACTGGATTTTGGAGCTCGCGTCGCGACTCCTCCTTCCACTATGGAAAGCCAAAAAAAAAACAAACAAACAAAAAAAACACACACACGAAAATAAAATAATAAAAATTCCTCTCTGACCTAGACGAGTCAGAAGGGTCTGCTTAAAACTGAGAGCTGCTTGAAGTGATTACTAAGGCTGGATGAGCTTTTTTCTCCCCAGTGAAAATAAATCCCTCACAGTGCAGAAAGCTCGGCTTTTTTTCCAGAAGTACATGACAAAATATCACGCATCTGAGGGAAAACCATGCATAAGCCGTATTTATAACCCCTCGATGTTGGATTATTCCGCCATTGCAGCCAGCCCTGCCCCTATTGTTGGAGCCTCGGTGGGGTAACATCCTCTAACTTCGAGGGTTATGCGTGGTGTCAGGTGGCTGAGGCACATCTTCAGACCAAGCATACCATCCTGGGAGCTTTCTGTGGTCCTGGAAGGTCTGTCAGGTGCCGCATTTGAGGTGCCGCATTTGACTCTAAAGGTAGCTCTTCTGCTGGCCCTGACATCTCAAGCGAGAAGGAGAGCTACAAGCTCTCTGTTGCCCCGTCCTGCCTTGACTTTACCCCTGGATTAGCCAAGGCCTTCCTGTATCCTAGGCCTGATTATATTCCTAAAGTGCCTACATCTGTTCCCCAGCCAGTAGTGTAGCAGGCTTTCTGCCCTATTCTGTTCCTCATACTGGAACAAGAGAAATTGCACCGACTGTGTCCAGTAAGGGCTCTCTGTACTTACGTCCACCGCTCTGGCCAGTGGCGTAAGTCAGAGCAGCTGTTGGTCCTCTTGAGTGGCGACAGTAGAGGTGATGCTGTGTTGAAACAGCGCATCTCTAATTTGAAAGTGGAAGCAATCTCTATCGCTTATGAGGCACGTTCTCGCTATGCCTCTGGGAATAAGGGCTCATTCCACTAGGTGGGGTCGCCTCCTCGGAGGCTTTGTGAAAAAGGGTATCCTTACAGGATGTGTGTGCTGCGGTGGGGTGGTCTACGCCGCACACATTCATTCGATTTTTACAGCCTGGATATACATTCCGGCCCGGGCTCCAGTGTCTTCCAGTGACCCTCAGGCTTGGATCTTTTTGAACAGGCCGTACCCTCAGTATGACAGAGTGGGTATTGTCGTTCCCACAGCGTTCAGCTAACAGAACGTGGAGTTCCCTTTGAAGGGTAACATCTGGGTTATGCACGTAACCCTGTTCCCTGAGAAGGGAACAAGGCGTTGCATAGCTTTGTGAGGAATGCCTGTGAATTGTGTCTTCGCTTCAGATAATAGAAGCTGATGGCGCGGTTCACAGGTGTTATTTATGTATCACGTGACGCGCTTAATTGTCACGTCACCTGATCACGGCAGGCTTATAAATAGGCTTGATGTTACACAAGCTTCAGATACCGGTCAGGCACGAGGGCACTTCCCACAGCTTTCGGCAAACGCAATGTCTCGCTCTCTTGTCAGGGAACTTTGTTACATGCATAACCCAGACGTTTTCCTTTCTCCAAACATAATGCTTGTCATTTAAACCAAAAAGTTCTATTTTGGTCTCATTTTTCCAATAGCCTTCTGGTTTGTCCCTGTGATTTTTAGCAAATACACACAGGCAGCAGTGTTCTTTTTGGAAAGCAGTGACTCTCCTTGCAACCATTCCATGCACACCACTGTTGTTCAATGTTCTCCTGATGGTGGACTCATGAACATTAACATTAGCCAATGTGAGAGAGGCCTTTAGTTGCTTAGAAGTTAACTTGGGTTCCTTTGTGACCTCATGGACTATTACATGCCTTGCTCTTGAAGTGACTTTGTTGGTCAACTACTCCTGAGGAGGGTAACAATGGTCTTGGATTTCTTCCATTTGTACACAATCTGTCTGACTGTGGACTTGAGGCTAAACTCTTTAGCGATGGTTTTGTAACCTTTTCCATCCTGATGAGCAACAACTCTTTTTCTGAGGTCCTCAGAAATCTCCTTTGTTCATGCCGTGACACACTTCCACAAACATGTGTTGTGAAAATCACACTTTGATAGATCCCTGTTCTTTAAAATAAGACAGGGTGTTCACTCACACATAATTGTCATTGCATTGATTGAAAACACCTGACTCTAATTTCACCTTCAAATTAACTGCTTGTAACGGATCGGGACTGGAGGCGGATGCAGGTGCAGATCAAAGTCTTTATTAGACATGTAACTCACAATCAAAGAAAACGCGGTCTTCACCGGAAAACTGGAATCGTGGCATGGAGACAAACGACATCAACTATACAAACTATAGACACGATATAATACTGAGCGAAGTGCTCAGTCACCCAGGCATTTAAATCAAGAACATGATTAACTCAAAGCATGGACACCTGGGGCAAATTAAAGTCACTTAATACGAAATGCTCAATCCGGAAGCGAGCGAACAAAAACAATGTCACGTGACTCGTCAGAAGCCGAGCCACAGTGCCCTCTGCTGGCCGTGGCGTAACACTGCTAATCTTAGAGGTTCACATACTTTCACCATACACAGATATGTAATATTGGATCATTTTCCTCAATAAATAAAAGACCAAGTATTATATTTTTGTCTCATTTGTTTAGTAGGATTCACTTTGTCTACTTTTAGGACTTGTGTGAAAATCTGTTGATGTTTTAGGTCATATTTATGCAAAAATATTGAAAATTCTAAAATGTTCACAAAATTTCAAGCACCACTGTACATACTATCAATATCCTTTTGTGTAATGTCACAAATATTTACTATTATCTTCCAGCCTCTTTTTAAGTAAAGCAAAATGTTGTGACTGAAAGTGCTTGCATTTATTTGCTGATTATGAAAGAAAGTAATTTGTTGTTTGTGTCTGCTCATTGTTTAGGTGGATGAAGAAACCTCGGTGTGGGGTTCCTGATCACCCTCAACGGAGGAGAAATAAGCGCTATGCTCTCACTGGTCAAAAATGGAGGGACAAAAAAATTACATACAGGTATAAATACTGTTTCATAGCAAGGTGATTTTTGATTACATGTAGCTATTATTTGACTTACAAAATAAAAGTAAAGATGAATGGAGAATAAAGTGATAGGTTAATTAATTAGAGAGAATACTGTGTATGGGTATATCTACAGTACAGTGCATTCTCTTAATTTCAGTGTAAGCAATTTCTACTAAAGTTTAGCACTTATTTCTCAAAATGCTATAATTATTTCTCAAAATGCTCTCTACAGTCCCCTCTGAAA
Organism: Ictalurus furcatus; assembly: GCF_023375685.1. Taxonomy (NCBI): domain Eukaryota; kingdom Metazoa; phylum Chordata; class Actinopteri; order Siluriformes; family Ictaluridae; genus Ictalurus; species Ictalurus furcatus. The sequence goes on along the minus strand of NC_071265.1, from coordinate 12,742,440 downwards.
CTATTGGAATGACAAGGCCAATTAATGTTTTTGCTGTAGATTGAAGACATTTGGATTTGAGATCAAATGATGAATATGCTTTCATCTTGTATTTCCTGGTATTTATATGTAGATGTGTTAAATGACAAAGAACATGGCACATTGTGTATCAGACTACCCAATTTGTAGGTGACCAAAAATATTGGAACATGTGACTGACAGGTGTTTCTTGTTACCCTGGTGTATCCTGTCAGATTGATTGTTTAAACCAGAGGTTCTCAACCTTTTGTAACTAAAGCCCCCTAAGTCTCCCCTATCATGTGGCACCCCCCCCCCCCCCCACTGGAATAGACCAGGTATGATGATTATCTATTCTATATAAAATCTATCTATATATAACCTAACCTATAAGATTATATCTCTATAAGATATCTATAAGATATCCATAGATAAAGAGATAGATAGATTTTTTTGCTTGTGTTTTTGTACTTTTTTTTATTACTTTCATAACTTTTATGATTTTTAAAATAACTTATGACTTTTATCAAACTATATAATTGACAGGTAAGGAACATGAATGATCAAAAATGTTTCTCAACACTATAACTACTTTGAACAAGAGAACTAGGTTGTAATAGTGTGTACTATTTTACATGTAAAACACGTTGCATTTGTCTTGCGTTCCAAAAAAACATTCACATACGAATTATGCAAATTGGTATGAAGGGTGCGTCTCATTAGCCATGACATTGTTAAATCAATCAGTGGGACACATGCACTTGCTTCTTTTTACATTCACATCTATCAGTACGTTTACATGGACAACAATAATCTGACATTAACCTGATTAAGACAATACTCTGATTAAGAAACTACTATGTAAACAGCGATTTTGGATTACCTTAATCCGGCTAAAGTCATACTCGAATTAAACACAAATCAAATTAAGACATGGAGTATTCCTATTTTAGTCACATTATCGAAGTGTATTATAGACATATACACACCTTAATCACACTATTAACATCGTGTGGGAGTTTTCACCGCATCTTGCAACAGGACATATACACACAAGGCAGTGGTCAACCGTTTGACGGCAAACAAGAGAGCATGGCTCTGTCTGAAACTGAATACTTACCTACTATATAGTAGGCGAAATACTTGTAGGTAAGTATGCGGTTTCAGACACAGCCCATGGCTTCAAGCAGTTGTCTATCTGCACGTATTGCATGACAAATAATTAACTGCACTTGAAGCTCTCGTAAAATTAAAAATTAGACACCCAAAACTGTATACGGTACCATAATGAAGACGAACTGTATGTCAATACGTGAAATTCTGGAGGGAACGTCGGACGACATGGCATGGGGACCTAATGACGTGTGCATTAATCAATCTATGCTATATAACATGTAAAACAGGAACATGAAAAGAATATTCCAAAGGCAACTCATGTAAACACTGTAATCAGAATATTGTCTTATTCAGAATAAGGTCAATAATTATATTATTGCTGTCCATGTAAAAGTAGTATATGTCAGCTGCCGTGCCATCAACGGAATGTGCTGCTCCAGCTCTCAGCCATTCACTCAACAGAGCAGACGCAGAGAGAGGTGTGAGTGCAACGGGAAAGCAAGAAATTGCACCTGCAGGACAGTACTGGCAACATTTGGAAAGTTGCTAAGGTTTGTCCAAAAATTCGCTAAAGGGGTCTGAAAAGTCGCTAAGTTGGCAACACTGGTCTGCACTGACAGCTAATTAAAAGGCAGGCTAAGGTCTGCCTCTCCTGAGCAAAAAAAAAAATGCAGAGGGAGAGGGAATGCGGGGTTTTTCATTTATGCACATTATTTGAAAAGCAACAAAATACACAGAGTACCCAAATGATGCCCTACCTGTGTTTTTTTTCTTGAAAATAATTTGCGCCCTGATCTCTCCCCCTACCGCCCCCATTTGTTGTTAAAAAGGATAAGCCAACATGAAGATCAGAGGGCTGTCTTCAGGAAAAATGCAAGCCATTTTCATGCTGAGAAAAGAGGGCAAATCAATCAGAGGCACAAACATTGATCAAAGCCAATAGAACAATTTGGAATGGCTTGAAAAAGAATGACACCACTGGTGTACTGAACAACAGACACTGAATGGGTTGGCCAAGGAAACAGAAACATTGTGAGAGCTGAGAAGAATAACCCAAAAACAACAGTCATTAACATCACCAACAACCTCCGCAGGGCAGGGGTGAAAGTATCGCAATCCACCGTTAGAAGAAGACCTTGAGGGCAGAAATATAGAGGCCCTACAACATCAGCTGCAAGAATTGGAAAGCCAGACTGGAATTCACAGTGAAATGAGCCACAGAAGGTATGGTACTAAGATGAACCTCTACCACAGTTTTGGAAAGGCAATAGTGTGGGGAAAGAAAAGATCTGCTCATGATCCAAAACATAAAAGATCATCTGTGAAACATGGTGGCTTGGGCTTGCATGACTGCTTCTAGAACAGGCTCACTAATCTTTATTGATGATGTAACTCATGATGCTAGCAGCAGGATGAATTTAGAAGTCTATAGGAATATTTTGACATACTCTGCTAATTTACAGAGACATGCATCCAAATTAATCAGGAGGAACTGAGGAACATGCAGCAAGACAATCACCGGACATTAGCCCAATTGAGCTTGCATTTTAACTCCTAAAGAGGAGACTGAAGGAAGAAACCCCTTGAAACAACAACAGTTGAAAGTGGCTGCAGTAAAAGCCTGGGAAAACATTACAAAAGAAGAAACCAACAATTTGTTGACGTTAATGAGGTGCAGACTTGATGCAGTTATTCCAAGCAAGGCATATGCAACCCTATATTAACTGTTTACGTACAAAGGTTCTATGTTTTATGTTGTTTAACACATCTAGATGTAAATACCAGGAAATAAAAGTTGAAATCCTAAACTCTCATCTCATATCCATCTTTTGATCTCAAACCCAAATGTCTTTGGTGTATAGCACAAACAAATGAACTGGTCTTGATTGGAAAATTATAGAAATATCTGACAGTTTTGACCCTGTGGGGACATTTTGTTGGTCCTTGCAAGTAAAAATGCTTGAATACAAAATCAACAAATAAAACAAACAAACAAAAAAACCCCCTAAAAGAGCCTAAATGTTTCCTTTTGTTTACTGGGGTTAGATTTAGGTGTAGGCATTAATTGGCTGCTTTACATATTATATCATTGGAGGGTCCTCACAAGAAGAGTAAGACGTGTGTGTGTGTGTGTGTGTCCTGATCCATTTTCTCCACATGTTGATGATGGCCTTCTATGTTTCCATGTCTATATGCACAAGAGAGAGAGAAATAGAGCGAGAGGGAAATTTTGACAAAGAGAAAAACAGAAAGATGGTTACGGGAGTGTAGCAGTGATCTGTACCTTTAACTGCCCTTTGAGCTTCTGTGCTGCTGAAAATCTATATTTAGAGAAGGCTGGTGAATTAGATCTTGGAAAGCAGTCAGAAAATGTTGTGATATAATGAGAGAGTGAGAGGGGAAAAAGAGAGATTCTGCATTTCTCAGTATTCATTCCCTTTTGAACGGTGCCATTATGTGCTGTTTTTATTCAGCAAGTGTCAGTGTAAAGCGGATTTATTTGTTTTTCTTAAATGTCTAATTTCTTAAACGTTAAATTATAGTATCCAAATGTTTAATTTGGTACATTTTAGTCTCAGTTTATAGTATCATAAACGTTACAGTCATGTGAAAAAATAAGTACCATCCATGGAAATTGTTGGCTTTTTTAACATATTTGGAAAAGCAAACATTTGATCAACTTTGAAACAGTGCCAATCTTTATCGCTTATGAGGCGCGTGTTCTCGATATGCCTCTGGGAATAAGGGCTCATTAAACTAGGCGGGGTTGCCTCCTCGGAGGCTTTGTCCAAAGGGGTATCCTTACATGATGTGTGTGCTGCGGCGGGTTGGTCTATGCCGGGTTGGTCTACGGGCTCGGATCTTTTTGAAAAGGCCGTACCCTCAGTATGACGGAGTAAGTATTCTCGTTCGCACAGGGTTAGGGTTAGCTTAAAAGGTTTAGATTAATTTAAGTTTATTGTTATTATATGCTGTATTCACGCACTTGCAAATTCTGTAAATTCTGTCGTTTATTATAACGGAAGTGATGTGTTAGTAATGCGGCCGCGTTGCTGATCATGCGCAGTGTAGACGCGCTGATACAGCTTGGGAGCGCAAATAATATCTGTGATGTCTAATTAAACACTATGATCAAAAGTAAACACAAGTAGAATAATATTCCTAAAGGTAGCGAGTAACAGAAACCACAAGGTGCACTGAAAGTGAGTTTTTATTATTAATTTAGGACTGTAGTTCAATTCGGTGCATTTTGTGCATCCATAAAAAAATAATGGATAACTACTGTAAAATAAATTTTATATATGTGTGTGTGTGTGTGTGTGTATATATATATATATATATATATATATATATATATATATATATATATATATATATATATATAAAAATGTTATTCAATTTACATTGTATATAAGTACTTATGCATTATTATTTATGGATGCACAAAAAGCACCGAATTAAACTACAGTCCCAAATTAAAAATATATATTCTGGTGTGTGTCTGTGTATTGGGTTCTTTTCTGTTTTGTACAAACAGTTGTGTAAAGTTTTAGTTTGAAGTTTATATTTGTAACACTCAGTTTGTGGATTTTATTTTAAATAACCAAAAAAAGGTACTGAAAGTTTGCCCCGCCCCATCCGATTAATCGAAAAAATTATCGGCCAACTAATCGATTATGAAAATAATCGTTAGTTGCAGCCCTAGTTTGTTTATCAGTTGTCCCTTTTAGATCGGTTCCCCCAGTACAGTGTTGCCATGTCTGCTGATAATATTGTGGTTTGTGGGGGATTAAGTCATGAAAAACATGAAAATTGGAGTAGACTTTTCTTGTGATATGAGCAACCATGAGCTTAAATGAAGTGAATGCGCTGTCTATTAGAGTTGGTGAAGACAGTGAAGGTAGAGCGGCAGCATACTGTATGTTTGCAGACTGAACAATAACAACCTGAGGTATGCATTTAAGGGTTAAGGGGTCAATTAGTTTTTCACATGGGTAATAGGTGTTGGATAATTTTTTTTGCTTCAATAGAAAAAAAAAATATAAAAACTGCATTGTGTGTTTACTCAGGTTTGTTTTATGTTGTTTTTCTTTTGAAAATCTAAAACTATTCAGTTAGAGATATATACAAAAGAAATCAACAGTGTACACACTCTTTTTCACAGCACTGTACACACTCTCTGTAAAAACAGATTGTGGAGACATTTTAATTGTTCATGATCTAAAATCATCATATCACCCACCCCTAATATCCAGCAGTTTTTGTGCACCCACACCCACTGTTTATTTAGTAAAGCACTTTGTATTCAAATGGCTATAATTCACTTGGTGGGTGCTCAAATAACTTATTATATTATTATACAAATTCCAGTATTGTTAGTGTTAGTATGTGTAATGAAGCTGCACATAACTACTGCGTGATTAAAATACATCCTTGAACGTTTTTGCATGTTTTGTGGAATACAATCAGAGATGCTCATTTCATAATTGTATAGCATGCACTTTAAATATTTTATTTCTTATTTTTTTCCCTACTCTCTTCAGCATACACAATTTCACCCCTAAGGTAGGTGAGAAGGACACACAGAGGGCGATCCGGCAAGCATTTGATGTGTGGCAGATGGCAACCCCACTGACCTTTCAGGAAGTGGCCTACTCTGAGATAAAGAAGGAGGGCAAAGAGGCCGACATCATGATCTTCTTTGCCTCAGGGTTTCATGGTGATAGTTCTCCATTTGATGGAGAGGGAGGTTTTTTAGCCCATGCCTACTTCCCTGGCCCTGGAATTGGAGGGGACACACACTTTGACTCTGATGAGCCTTGGACGTTAGGCAATGCTAACCATGATGGTAAGTGAGCAGTGTCATACTTTATGGAGAGTGTTTCCAGTCTATAAGTACTTTATTTACAATAGAAAATTGACAATTGTAAAGTTGTCATGTTTCTTGATAACATGACAACCCGTTTTTGTTTTGTTTTGTTTTGATTTTATGTCTTATTATCTTTATGAAAGAGAAAAAAAGAGAGGCTGGTTTGGGGAACTAATTTGTCTCACAGATATTAAACAAAATTTAAATGTAATTATAAATGCTTTAAAAGTACAGTATGTTGTTCATTAATGAATTAAAAATGATAATGGTTGGTGGATTGCTGTGGTATTGTCATATCACAGCAAACCAGTGACTACATTTCCCATCCTGCACTGCGACCTACAAACATGACCGCCATGGACCGCAATTTCCAGGCCACTTGCCTTCATTCTAATCACGCACACCTGCATCCAATTCACACACAATCACAACCACAGGTTATAAGGACTTTCTATGCATTCACTCTTTGCAAAGTATACACGCAGTTGCCTTGTCTCTGTCATTACCAGTCTTTATATAGTGTTTGTTTATTCTGGTTTTGACCTTGTTCTTGTTTTCGACCTCGTCTTTTTGCCTTGCCTTGTTTGGATTGTTTGCCTGTTCGCTTGACCTCTGCATGTCTTTGTTTATTGATTTCTGCCTGATCCTTTGGACTTATGGTTGTTGTTTCATTAAACTGCCATACCTGCACTTGCTTCCGTCTCAGCCTCCAATACATGACAGAATACTTCGCCGATAACATGGAAGCAGCAGGAAAGCGAAGGAGACATCAAGGTCAAGGTAGTAAGGAACAACCTACTAACTTGTTACCACGGTAGTAAGGAACAACCTACCAACAACCTACCAACTCAACTCTATCAAGCTTCCTCAATGGGTTGCCATGGATACCCCAGCGGCATACAATGGATTTTTTGGCCACCCTGAGTATTTTCTTTTCGACTGCTAATTAAATTTTTTGAGCCTGCCACACCCCAAGTCAGACCAGAGGCAGTGGCTGGGGTTCATACTCTCCCGGCTCGTTGGCCAAGCCTGCCAGTGGGCGGAGCATCTGGCCCGTACAGAATCCAAGGGTCTTCACAATGTAACTCAGTTTGTGGGACTATTGATAAAGGAGTTTGGAAGTCCAGAGTACACCCCCAAACTGGATGAGTTTTGGGGGAGGGCCTGTCTCCTGAATGAACCTGCGAGGCCATTCACCACCTACAAGACGACCTCCTCTCCAGCGCTCCAGTTGGAGGTCAACATGGCGACCTCATCGCCAGAACTCCAACCTGAGACCCACGAGGTGGTCTCACCTGCAGAGCTCCAGCCAGAGGTCAATGTGGTGACATCTTCAGAGCTACAGACTGAGATCCATGAGGTGGTCTCCACTTCAGAGCCCCTGCCAAAGGTCAATGTGGTGACCTCACCTCCAGAGCTCCAGCCTGAGACCCATGAGGTGGCCTCACCTGCTAAACTCCCATTGGAGGTCAACGTGGCGACCTCCTCCCCAAAGTCCCAGTTGGAGGTCAACATGGCGACCTCCTCCCAAAAGATTCAGCACAAGATCCATGAGGTTGTCTCATCTCCAAAGCTCCAGCATAAAGTCAAGTTCCTGTCCGAGGTCGACAAGGTGATCTCCCAAGCCACGTTCCTGATCAAGGTCGAAAAGATGGCTTCCCATGCTAGGTTCCAGTCCGAGGTTGAAGAGATGGCCTCAAAAGGCATGTTCACACCCGAGTATGCTGACACGGACAGCCAAGTTCGGCTCACGTCCGAGTCTGCAGACACAGACAGCCAAGTTCAGCTCATGCCCGAGTCTCCTGCCACGGACAGCCAGGTTCGGATCACACCTAAATCTCCTGACACGGACAGCCAGGTTCGGATCACGCCTAAATCTCCTGACACAGACAGCCAAGTTCGGCTCATGCCCACGTCTGCTGACACGGTCAGCCAAGTTCGGTTCACGCCTGAAGCAGACGTCATGACCAACCAAGTTACGCTCAGGCTTGAGACTGACGACACGGCCAGCCGAGTTCAGCCTGCAGAGTCGTTAAAGAACGACGCTCAGTCTCTCTGTGTGACTGACGACGCCGCTCCACATCCCTATATATCTGAGGACGTTGCTCCACCTCCCTGCTCCGCCGAGGACGTCGCACCACCTCCTTGGCCTGCAGAGGATGTCATGCCACACTCAAGAAAGGCCAACGAGACTGCCCACCAAGTCAAGCTCTCGTCTAAAGCTGACGACACAACTTCCCAAGTCTGGGTCTTGCCTAATGACCTCATGCAAACCAGCACCAGTCTCATATCCTTGAGGAACCTGCTACTTGTTGGACAATGCCTGCATTGGAACCTGAGGGGCTGTGTGAACATTTTGCCCAGAGGGCCAGGACCACCGGGGGAGAGAGTGTATTTTGGCGCTTTCGGGGGGGGGTGGTTGGATGGGTTCTCTCATATCACAGAAAACCAGTGACTACATTTCCCATCCTGCACTGTGGCCTACAAACATGGCTGCCATGGACCGCAATTCCCACAACACTTGCCTTCTTTCTAATCACGCACACCTGCATCCAATTCACAGCACAATCACAGGTTATAAGGACTTTCTATGCATTCACTCTTTGCGAAGTATACGCTCAGTTGCCTTGTTCTTGTTTTCGACCTCCTCCTTTTGCCTTGCCTTGTTTGGAGTGTTTGTCTGTTCGCCTGACCTCTGCCTGTCTTTGTTTATTGATTTCTGCCTGATCCTTTGGACTTGTGGTTGTTGTTTCATTAAACTGCCATACCTGCACTTGCTTCCGTCTCAGCCTCCAGTACGTAACAGGTATAAGAGGAATAAAACTTGCTGTAGTGATCAACTTCAGAATGGTAACAGCATCACACTACTCTAGTATTAGATTATTTTCCTATAACAAGCCCTGTTATGTTTGATACCTTACATAACAGATATAGCTGGCTGTGGAGATCTGTAGATAACGCAGATATACCAGGTAGGGAACTACAACAGGGCTTCTGCTTTTATCTGCTCAGAACCAAAATGGGCTGATCACCGTCTTGTGACCTTAATTATCCTTTTATGATTAAAAAAAATGGAAAGACATTTTATGCATTTGTAGTTTTTGTTAATGAAGAAATTATATAGTTTACTAGTAATAATTTAAGGTAGTAATATTTGTAGCAGAGAATACAAAACAATCACTGCTACATTTTCATATCCATCTGAATCACAGATGTAGCAAATAAGCAGACAAGGAATAAGAATGACCAGTTTTGGCAAAGAGACAGAGAATAAAGGCAGACCAGGGAGCATTAGAAAGGTGTGGGGGAGGGGTGGGAGTGGATGGGCCTAGGCGTGTATTAGCTGTGCAGACATTCAGGAGCTCACCAGTAAAATGCAGCACTGGAACTGGAAGTGGAGGAACACACTCACCTAGGAAGAGGTCAAAAGATACTTGGCAGACAGAAATATGTTTATTCATCTTATACATCACAAATATTTGCAAATACTGGGATACAATCAAGTATCCCAGTATGTTTTCCCTATTCATATAGATCTAAACCTTTATGTACTGTTGGGTTCTCAGTGAATAAAGGCCTATAAGATGAGGAGTTGCATTAAGTGTGAGGTACTGCAGTGCTGTGGTTCCCAGGACTGGAGTCTGGTGCCATTTAGATAACTGATAACATTTAACATTAAATTATTTTAAATAATAAACATTTTCATATATTTTTAATGTCCAAACTACTGAAATTGCTTCGGACCCTCTATACTCACCCTACAAGCAAAAAGTGTAATGTGATTAGGGTTAAAACCAAACAGGTCTGCAAAATCAGCTCAGTAAAGACAAGGTGCTGGAATGAGACTTTGCAAGTTAGGGGAAACAGTTCAGAGTTTATAAAGGCATGTACTCATTGTGATCAGGTGTGTATAATCAGAAGTCCAGTGGCTGAGAGGGTGAATAGGCTGATGGTGAATCCAGAGATTAGTCACAAGACAGAGCATGGAGGTTGATTGTGAACCATGTAGTTCACCTGCTTGCAAGCAGTGCAGGAAATGGGCAGTGATGGCAGCATGACAGTAGCAAAATTTCAATGGGCAAGTCTCTAATAGTATGCATGATAATTGAATAATTTTCCAGTATGACATTTAAGACATTTAATATTTTGTTTAGAATAAAAAAAAATATTAATAAATTGATACATAATAATGTGAAAAGAAAGTATGTGCATTTATTTAAAGTCATTTTGTGCAAGAAGCAAAAGGGTCATTTGGCCAAAAGATTTATAAGGTGTGTTTAAATATGATTAAATATTAGCAATATTCCTGTAATAGTCATTATAACAGTCATAATGGAAAACATTATTTTTACATGATTACTTAAAAAGCAGCTATTAGTTTTACAAAAATAATCATACTGTGATTATAGAAACAAAAAATTGAGATATCAGGATGCATAAAGAATCAACTTACTCACAAAATAATCACATTTTGGGCCCCTAGATATTCCTTTCACTAAACAGATAGATTCAGCTGGTGACTTGTGTTTACTCTGCTGTTCTACATGGTACTGTATTGTACTTTAAGCACACAGATAGCTAGCAATAACGGTCATACATGACACACAGAAGTGTGTTTCATACTAAGGTTTTTTTTAAAAACGTTTTTTAGATAACGGTGAAATCATCCAGCTAAGATTTAACAATTAAATCAAGTTTTTGAGTGCAGGGTACTTTAATTGATTTGTTGAAATAATTTTGTGCTTCCGCTTGTTTAAGAAGTAAAGGCAGAGCACTTGTTGGCTCAAATTTAGCCTATTACCCAAAAACATTTAAAATTCAACTTAGAAGCCAATACTCACATCTACCTCTGAGCCCAGTTGGAGATAGAAAAAAATACACCAGCCGTGAGTGAGAAGAAGCAAGGGTCCAGCTTTATTGTTCCATTCCACCACACGAGATCCACACTGATGAGAATTCTCAGAGGTGATCCCAATACCCTGAGCTTAAGCTCCAGTATTTATACTGTATTTACACACTAAATAACCCATATGTTTCAAGAAGACTATGATCTCACTACCAATAGGGTTAAAAAAGAGCTCATTTACCTTACTCTTATGTTCCAGAAAAGGGCTATTTCACTTACACATAGAATTGAAACCAGGGGTTTTAATTTACACATAAAATCAGAACCCAGGCATTTCTAATAACCCAGAAAATAAAAACCCAGAGTTTTTAGTTACTCAGAGAATCAGAAACCAGAGTTTTGAATTACACAGAGAATCAGAAACCAGAGTTTTGAATTACCCAGAGAATCGAAACCAGAGAATTTGAATAACGCGTAAAATAGAAAGTGGACAAGACTAAACAATCTAGAGTGACCTTGGTCTTACTGTTATCTCGCGGGGGGGCAGCTTGACTCAGCCACCCTTATAAATGGCTCCTCATGGTTCTTTCTTAAAATTAAGGCCTTCCTTGCGAGACAAGAACCCTCACCTTTTGAGTGATGAGTAAGTTTACATTTTCCTGTATTTCTAGTTTATAATTTATTTTCATATTTGCACTATATTTCTTATTTTATATATATTTATACTACTTGAAAAGCGATTTACTGTACTTCCAACTTCTTAATATCATTACAGTTCTACTGTCCTGCATATCCTACTATTCTGTTTTTTTATAGAGAGTTTCTCTATTACTATAAGATATTATTAAAGTTATTCATGTGTGTGTATGAGAAAGAGAGAGTGTGTGTGTATGTTGTGTCTACTTGCCTGCCCTTGACTGTACGAGCGTGTGTGTGTGTGTGTGTATTAGCCCTCCTCAGCTCAGCTCGTATACCTCTTTTTGACTTTTTTGACTACTACTGCTCTTAAAGATCTTTAAAGTGTAATTCCAATTTGTCAATGTCCGCCTAATCCCGCTTCTATGTGTCTAGGTGCCCATCTTTTCTTCTTCTCCCCTTTGCTGGATGCTAGGTCTCCCTTATGTTTATTTTATGACATTTTTTATCCACAAACCGCAAAAGTAAAGGCAGAGCACTTTATCAGCATCCATGGTGTGCTGTGTGCATAAAGTGTATATTTGAAGGATTCTTCTGGTTGATGATCTCTGGTCATACACTGTCAGCATTATGAGTGCATTTCATAAAATTCCCTTTTTTGTTCCAGGGAGAATGGGTTTACAATCAAACCTGATTCGTCACAGTCCATTCAAAGTTATAAATTTATTTGTGTCAGAATATGCTGACATCGTGTTAGGTTTTAAGTTTCATTTAATTCATGTCATGTTAGAGAGAGAGAGAGAGAGAGAGAGAGAGAGAGAGAGATGAAAAAAGCAGAGAAGAATGGAAATCCAGGAAAAAGGACAAAAGAGATTGGGGTTAAAGTGCCTAAAAGTAGGGTTGAAGTGGGGGTTAAAGAAAATTAAGTTAATAAAATTTAAAATTGGAGGATATACTGATCATATTAGAGAGAAAACAAGAGAGAGGGAGAAAATCTGATGGTATGTGGATGTGAGCAAATAATGATATGCAAATTAGACCATACATAAGTTTACATTATGTATACATACATACAGTATGTTACTATTTTTGGTTCATGGAATTCAGCTAAAGAAAATACTTATTGTTAGACTATATTCAAGATGATCACTTGTTTAACAGAGATGTTTTGCAATTTTGACTTTTGGCCCTTTTAGGTAATGACCTTTTCCTGGTGGCAGTGCATGAGCTGGGACATGCATTGGGTCTGGAACATTCCAATGACCCGAGTGCAATCATGGCCCCTTTCTACCAATACATGGAGACACAAAACTTCAAACTGCCACTAGATGACCTTCAAGGCATCCAGAAAATATATGGTAGTGAAACTTTATTTACAGTTCAGCATTACTGAGCAATCCTGTACATGTTATTTTGGTAAAAGAGATTATGCTGGACAAAGATGATTTTGAAAGTGTGTGTGTGTGTGTGTGTGTGTGTGTATATATATATATATAATGTATGTATGTATGTATGTATGTATATATATATGTGTATATATATATATATGTAATATATATATATATACACACAGTATCTCACAAAAGTGAGTACACCACTCACATTTTTCATTTTTGTAAATATTTGATTATATCTTTTCATGTGACAACACTGAAGAAATGACACTTTACTACAATGTAAAGTAGTGAGTGTACAGCTTCTGTAACAATTTGCTGTCCCCTCAAAATAACTCAACACAGCCATTAATGTCTAAACCGCTGGCAACAAAAGTGAGTAAAAAAAGTGAAAATTTCCAAATTGGGCCCAAAGTGCCCAAAAACATTGGGCACAATGTTTCACATTTACTTTACATATAAGTAAATGTGAAACATTGTGTTCTTGTATTGCATACTTGAGTAGAAAAGGGCAACATAAGAGGTGTGGACATGTACTGAAGATCTCCTATTCTTTGCCTTGCTAACTCAGGGTCCCTTGATGATGGTGACAAGTTCATTTTGTTCCTGAAAATGTGTTCCCTTTCAAAGGGGAACTTTGACATTGTGTTTAGCATAACACTATGGGAAGTGCCTCTCGCTCGTGACCAGTATATGAAGCTTGTGTAAAATCACGCCTATTTATAGGCCTGCCATGATCAGGTGACGTGGCAATTAAGCACGTCGCGTAATATAAACATGGCACCTGTGAACCGCGTCATCAGCCTTTATTATCTTCAGCGAAAGACTGCATGTCAGTTGTTTGTGTAAAGAAACAAAAAGACGCTTAATTTCCTTGCTATCTTTTCTCAAAATCTCAGAACTTTTCTATCCCTTTAAAAAAAAAAGAGAAGAAAAAAAGGAATGAACGAGAGAGAAAAATATGAGTGGGAGAATTCGGGAAGTGTGTTACGGCTTGCTCCCGTTTCATCACAGCGAATAGTGCACACTTTCTGGGTGAAGTGTTTAGGGGTATAGCATGCGATGGCAGCCTCGAGGGGCGCTCGACTCGCGCTCTTCTCAGAAGCTGAAGCGAGTTGGGTTTCAGCGCCTTGAGGATTTGGGCTGGCCGCTGCCGAGGCAACTAGCCGTCTCAGATTCGGGGGATTTCTGAGGATCCGGATTCGGCTCTCTGCTGGATCTTGGAGCTTGCGTCGCGACTCCTCCTTCCGCTATGGAAAGCCAAAAGGGAGAAAGAAAAAAAAATAACACACACAAAAATAATAGTAATAATTCCTCTCTGACTCCGAGGAGCCAGAAGGATGTGCTAAAAACTGAGAGCAGCATATAAAGAGCTGCTTGAAGTGTTTACTAATGCTGGATGAGCCTTTTTCTCCCCAGTGAAAGTAAATCCCTCACACTGCAGAAACTCCCCTTTCTTCCAGAAGTGCATGACAAAATATCTGGCTTCTGGGGAAACCCATGCATAAGCCATATTTATAACCCCACGATGTTGGATTATTTGGCCATTGTGGGGAATGAACGGCATGGCTATTTAACTATGCTGAAGGTGGAGGAGGTGCTTGTGAGCTACCTCTCTCCATTGACGGCAGGTAATTAGGGGGGCCGGCTTTGCCATCCAAACCACCGTGTAAGGCCACCGTGGCATTGGTGGGCAAGGCCTATGCAGTAGTAGTCTTGCTTGTGGGTCACTGCAGACAATGACAGTGTTGCAGGCCTACTAAGCAGACCTGCTGAGTGAGCTTGACATATGGCAACATTCAGCCAGTTCCTTCCCTGTTGTCTCAAGCTCACCCGGGCATCCACAAGTGGAGCCCGGGCCAGCACTAGTGCGAAGGAGACCCAGAAGGCGAGTATGGCAGCCCGCCAACCCCCACAGACAGCCAGGGGAACCGGGTGGCCACAGTCACGGCCTGCTACTAGGCCTGATCTGAGAATGGTCATAAAGGCCAAGCAGGCAAAAAAGAGCGGTCCTGAGGGGCCGTGGAGGGACGTATCAGGGAACATGAGGTGGTTAGGGCAGGAAGCCCCCAGTGTTAATGAAGGGCCTCCCCTGTCCAAGGCGGTCCCCAAGTTTTCAGTGTTCTCTGGTCAGCGAGCAGAGAACACTGAAAATGGGCCAATTGCATGGGCCTATTGCACAGGAGACCGTTCAGTGGTGGCTGAGAAGTTGGGGGTTTCTTCCAAAGACGAAACCTCAGAGAATAATCTGTGTCACGTGGCGCTGCCTACGTGCTCTGAGAATTTGAGTGTCCCTGGTTTCTAGCCTTGGGTCACACTCTAGGGGTGTCTCCTTAGCGCAAGATGGTAATGACAGACACCTCCCTCATGGGCTGGAGCGCAGTCTTAGACAGCTGTCCAGCTCACGGTCTCT
Source organism: Ictalurus furcatus (assembly GCF_023375685.1). NCBI lineage: Eukaryota > Metazoa > Chordata > Actinopteri > Siluriformes > Ictaluridae > Ictalurus > Ictalurus furcatus. The sequence goes on along the minus strand of NC_071265.1, from coordinate 12,727,168 downwards.
GGTGCAGCCCTCATCTGGAGCAGGGTGGCTCCATCCACAAGTGGTGGAGTCCATATGGCAAGGTTTGGCCAAGTGGGATTGCATGTGTTCGCCTCCGAGGAGACAACACACAGCCCGCTGTAGTTCACCCTTACTCTTCCCGCACGATTATGGCTGGACGCCATGGTACACATGTGGCCAAGGTCACATCTGTACGCTGTTCCCCCCATTGGTCTGCTCCCACAAGTTCTAGCGAGAGTTCGCCAAGACAGTCTATGTCTGCTGCTAGTAGCACCTTATTGGCCAGCTCGAATATGCTTCTGAGAGATAATATCCCTGCGAGATGGCACTCCTTGGGAGATTCCCATCCGCAGGGATCCACTGTAGACCCAGTGAACTGCACAATAGCTACAGTCCTGGAGTTCTTACAAGAACATTTCTCAGTGGGGTGGGCTCCTTCTACAATAAGGGTTTATGTGGCCGCCATTTCGGCCAGCCACACCCCTGTTGATGGAGCCTCTGTGGGGCAACATCCTCTAACTTCGAGGTTTATGCATGGTGTCAGGCAGCTGAGGCCCATCTGCAGGCCACACATACCTTCCTGGGACCTTCTGTGGTCCTGGAAGGTCTGTCAGGTGCCCCATTTGAGTCCTTAGAGTGGATCTACTGTCTAAAGTCGGAGGGCTGATTTATCACAGTCGGCCAGAACTATGGAAACTGTGGGTCTGGCCCCTGAGAGGCACCAGCTCATAGATTCTGGTCTCACAACTGAGATTGTAGAGACCATGTTAAATGCTAGAACACCATCCACAAGGAAATTGTATGCACTCAAGTGGCAGCTTTTTGTCTTGTGGTGTGAGGAACATCAGCTAGACCCAGTGAACTGTGCAATAGCTACAGTCCTGGAGTTCTTACAAGAATGTTTCTCAGTGGGGTGGGCTCCTTCTACAATCAGGGTTTACGTGGCCGCCATTTCGGCCAGCCATGCCCCTGTTGATGGAGCCTCTGTGGGGCAACATCCTCTAACTTCGAGGTTCATGCGTGGTGTCAGGCGGCTGAGGCCCATCTGCAGGCCGCGCATACCGCTGAGGCCCATCTGCAGGCCGCGCATACCTTCCTGGGACTTTTCTGTGGTCCTGGAAGGTCTGTCAGGGGCCCCATTTGAGCATTTAGGGTCAGCCTCTGAGAAGCTTCTGACTCTAAAGGTAGCTCTTCTGCTGGCCCTGACATCTCTCAAGCGAGTAGGAGACCTACAAGCTCTCTCTGTTGCCCCTTCCTGCCTTGACTGGATTAGCCAAGGCCTTCCTGTATCCTATGCCAGATTATATTCCTAAAGGGCCTACATCGTCTGCCCAGCCTGTGGTGTTGCAGGCTTTCTGCCCTCCTCCATTCCCCACACTGGAACAAGAGAGAATGCACCTGCTGTGTCTAGTAAGGACTCTCTGTACTTACGTCCACCGCTCCGGCCAGTGGTGTAAATTGGAGCAGCCACTGGTCTGCTTTGGCAGCGACAGTAGAGGTGATGCTGTGTCAAAGCAGTGCATCTCTAATTGGATAGTGGAAGCAATCTCGATTGCTTATGAGGCGCGCGGTCTTGCTACGCCTCTGGGAATAAGGGCTCATTCCACTAGGGCAGTCGCCTCCGCAAAGGCTTTGTCCAAAGGGGTATCCTTACAGGATGTGTGTGCTGCTGCAGGGTGGTCTACGCCACACACATTCATTCATTATTACAGCCTGGATGTTCATTCCACCCCGGGCTCGAGTGTCTTGCAGTGACCCTCGGGCTTGGGTCTTTTTGAACAGGCCATACCCTCGGTATGACGGAGTGGGTATTCTCGTTCCCATAGTGTTATGCTAAACGCAACGTCGAAGTTCCCTTTTAAAGGGAACGACTGGGTTATGCATGTAACCCTGTTCCCTGAGAAGGGAACCAGACGTTGCGTAGCTTTGTCATACCAGGGCAGGCCTGTGAATTGCGTCTTCGCTTCAGATAATAGAGGCTGATGGCGCGGTTCATGTCACCTGATCATGGCAGACCTATAAATAGGCATGATTTTAAACAGGCTTCAGATACCGGTCACATGTGAGAGGCGCTTCCCATAGTGTTATGCTAAACACAACGTCTCGTTCCCTTCTCAGGGAACAGGGTTACATGCATAACCCCGGACGTTTTCAGCCTACATGTAGAGACATCAGTATTATGGCCTCCATTTGAGAGAAATACAACAATCTAGTGCAGGTTTGACAAACTCATTTCAGGTAATGGACCACATTACATTTATGTCAAGTGGGCTGGACCAAAAAAAATCAGTTTAGCAGACGAATGACACATCAACAGCTACTCATAAATGTGTTCATTTATCTGCATTTATCTGAAAGGCACAAATAAAAACATTAAAGTTGTGATTGCATAAGTATTCCCTGCCATTGCTGTGAAACCCAATGGAAGCTTCACATTTTTTAGATAGCTAATGAAAACTTGCATATCATTAGTACGTTTTGTTAGTAGCTTAGTTGATGGCCCCAAGTTTATTGCTCTATTTTGCCCCTAGGGCCATAACAAGGACTAACTCTTTTTTCTAATCTTTCAGTTCAATTATGGCCCACAATATGATTTTTATTTAAAACGTCCAAAAAAAGTTTTGGCCTGTAGTCTATATGTTTGACTGCCCTCAGCTAGACTTTTTTGTAACATTCCTCCATTATGAATTCATTTATCAGGTCTACATTAATGATGACTTCTTAGGTTCACTGTGAGATCATTCTCATTTACTCAACTCAACTTTGAATTTTATCAAACCCCATTTTTGGAATACTTCCCAGGTGTCCCAACTGCAATGTTGGAGCCAACTCGGTCTCTTCCAACCCTCCCACCACGGCGGACTTACTCTCCTTCTGAAAGGAAAAATGACCGTCAGTCCCGTCCTCCTCGACCTCCCTCTGGTGACAGGCCCTCTCCTGGCTATGGAAAACCCAATATCTGTGATGGCAATTTTAACACAGTGGCCTTTTTTAGGAGGGAGATGTTTGTTTTCAAGGTGAGCTCCCTTGCTTTTTGTCATTTTCTGGACTCCTGCCATCAACTGGTCGATATGTTGTGATGCATTTTGTATTTATAGTAACATGAAGCAAATTTTGTTTCAGCAGAATGGCTGATGCAGTTACATTGGTGAATATGTTTCGAAGTTTCTGATCAGGGTTAAAAATGTATTCTACCTCTTCTTCCTCTTCCTCTTTTTCCTCTTCCTTTTCTTCTTCTGGCTAGGGTCTCTATGGCATCTGGTAAAAAGTGAAATTTTGCACACTGATTGGGGAGGGTTTACGGAACATTTCTGACAAAAATATGGGCCAAGTGTTGCCAACACTCTAGCACCACCATCGGTTCAATCTTGGGCCTAATTTGGAAGTATGTTTATGGTCATAACTTTTGAACTATGTGTCCAAAAGTTAGTGTGTTTAAAGTTAGGCATCCTGTGCTGGCAAATGCAAAAATAGGATATAAGGGTGTATCTCAGCAATGCATCTACATATCATCCCAAATCTCTATCTTCACAATCATGCCCTGAATATACTCAATAAGTTTCATGACTGAGCCACTTTGTGGTCAAGCACTGTAACAACTTAAATTTTTTGCCTTATATAATTTGAAGAATGTGCTAAATTCGCAATCCTTTTTTTTCATATAATTCCCTGGAGTATGCTGAAGTGATCGCACACCAACATTTGAAATTCAAGTATACTTCCTGTCGACCATCTCGGAAACTGTTGTTGTTGTTTTTTTTTGCTACTCCTCCTACTGTGGTGCTTGAATTTTGTGAACCGTTTAGAATTTTCAATATATCTGCATAAATATCATGCAAGTCCTAAAAATAGATTAAGAGAACCCAATTAAACAAATGAAACAAAAATATTATACGTTGTCATTTATTGACTGAGGAAAATGATCCAATATTACATATCTGTGAGTGGCAAAAGTATGTGAATTTTTGCTTTCAGTATCTGGTGTGACCCCCTTGTGCAGCAATAACAGTAACTAAATGTTTTTGGTAAGTGCTGATCAGTCCTGCACATCTGCTTGTAGGAATTTTAGCCCCTTCCTCAGTACAGAACACCTTGAACTCTGGGATGTTGGTGGGTTTCGTCATATGAACTGCTTGCTTCAAGTCCTTCCACAACATTTTTATTGGATTATAGTCAGGACTTTGACTTGGCCATTCCAAAACATTAACTTTATTCTTCTTTAACTATTCTTTGGTAGAACAACTTGTGTGCTTATGGACATTGTGTTGCTCCATAATGTCCTGACATTTTCCTTTAGATTTCACCAGTATAATTTAGAATTCATTGTTCCATCAAAGCTGTCCTGGCCCAGATGGAGCAAAACAGGCCCAAACCACGATACTACCACCACCATTTTTCACAGATGGGATAAGATTCTTATGCTGAATGTGTTTTCCTTTCTCCAAACATAATGCTTCTCATTTAAACCAAATCCAATAACCTTCTGGCTTGTCAATGTGATCTTTAGCAAACTGCAGCAGTACAGCAATGTTCTTTTTGGAGAGCAGTGTTTTCTTCCTTGCCACCCTGCCATGCATAACATTGTTGTTCAGTGTTCTCCTGATGGTGGACTCGTGAACATTAACACTAGCCAATATGAGAGAGCCTTTAGTTGCTTAGAATTTGCCCTGGGTTCCTTTGTGACCTCACAGACTATTACACGTCTTGCTCTTGAAGTGATCTTTGCTGGTTGACCACTCCTGGGGAGGGTAGTAATGGTCTCGAATTTCCTCCATTTGTACACAATCTGTCTGATTGTGGATTGGTGGAGTCCAAACATTTTAGAGATTGTTTAGTAACCTTTTCCACCCTGATGAGCAAAAAGAAGTCTTTTTCTGAGGTCCTAAGAAAAATAACCTTTGTTTGTGCCACGATACAGTTCCAGAAACATGTGCTGTGAAGATCAAATTTTGATAGATCCCTGTTCTTTAAATAAAACAGGGTGCCCACTCACACCTGTTTGTCATTCCATTGATTGAAAACACCTGACTCTAATTTCACCTTAATATTCCTAGAGTTTCACATACTTTTACCACTCACAGATGTAATATTGGATCATTTTCCTTAATAAATAAATGACAAAGTATAGTATTTTGTCTCATTTGGGTTATTTTTGTCTACTTTTAGGACTTGTGTGAAAATCTGATGTTTTAAGTCATACTTATGCAGATACATAGAAAATACTTTCAAGCACCACTGTAATCTATGTCCAATCAACACCAAATTTGGTAGACATCATCTTGAGACCAACCTAGATAAAAGTTATCAAAAGAATATTGATATTCCAACTGGTTTACCCGTGTCATGTTTATGCTGAAATCAGTGCTGAACTTGTCATTTCACATGTCCGACTTAGCAGTCACACCTGTTCTATGTTACCCCTAATACGCACCCCAGTTTAAGTTCTGGTTTTTGTGCGATTCATTACCAATCTTTTGTAATTGTCATGTGTGCCAAAGCCTCACTCTTAGCCTGCCTATTTTGCCTTGTAACCTATAGTTCTTCTTTTCTCTGTTTTGGTTATTTGTGTTGCACCTTCTACAATAAAATTTGCACTTATATCCGCTGTCCGTGCAATTCCCTGATAACTTCTAACGTGCCAACAAATCTGACGGCAAAGCCGGCAAACAAAAAGTGATGCTGTATCTTACCAACACCCTTGCAGTCTGACACAAATCTTGATAGGCAGCTTCAGGACCATGCTCTGAGGCTATGCAACAAATTTCATGACAGCACCACTTACTGGTCAAAAGTTACAATAACATGCCAAAAATGCTTCCATCTATAGTCATGTGAAAAAATAAGTACACCCCACGGAAATTGTTGGCTTTTTTTTTTTGACATATTTGGACAAGCAAACATTTGATCCTCTTTGAATCAGTGCCTATTAATAAAGTTGATACACTATCAAATGACGTACAATTTACATTTTGTAGTAATTTTCACAATTTAAATGAACAAAAAAATAGATCAGTCACATGGAAAAAGTAATCCCTACATTTATCACACCTTCAAATCCATAAAATTAGAATCAGGTGTTCAAGATTGAGTGCCAGTGATTAGAACCTGCTTAGGGAGTGCAGGTGAAAGCTGTCTTATTTATACTGATCTCATATCTAGGGTCTGGTGTTCCCTTTTCTACTGAGGTGTGTGGTGTCATCATGCCAAGATCTAAAGAGTTCTGTAAGGCCTTCAGAAAAAAGGTTGTGGATGCCTATACGCCTGACAAGAGATTTAAAAAGATGCCCAAATTATTTGAAATACATGGGGTAGCTGTGGCTCAGGTGGTAGAGCGGGATGTCCACTAATCTTAGGGTTGGTGGTTCGATTCCTGGCCCACATGACTCAACATACCAAAGTGTCCATGGGCAAGATGCTGAACCCCAAGTTGCTCCCGATGGCAAGTTAGTGCCTTGCATGGCAGCTCTGCTACCATTGGTGTGTGAGTGAATGAGACACAGTGAAAAGTGCTTTGGATAAAAGCACTATATAAGTGTACCATTTACATCATTCCACTGTAAGAAAAATAATCTACAAATGGCGCAGATTTCAAACAACTGCCATTTTGTCCAGGACTGGCCATCCCAACAAATTCAGCCCAAGAGCACACCATGTGATGCAAAAAGAAGTCTCCAAGAACCCCAAAATTTCATCACAGGATTTGCTAGTAGGTCTTGCAACTGTTGGAGTCAAAGTGCAATGCTATACAATCAGAAAGAGATTTCACAAATTTGACCTGCAAGGTAGGTGTACCAGGAAATAGCCTTTGTAAGACTAAACCTTGTCACTGAGCATATAGGCTTTTGGAATAATGTGCTCTGGGCAGAGGAATCAAAGATAGAGTTGTTTGGCCACAGTAAAGCAGACATGTTTGGCGCAGACCAAAGAGAGCTTTTCAGCAGAAGTACCTCATACCAACTGTGAAGCACGGTGTTGGAAATGTTATGGTTTGGGGTTGCTTCACTGCCTCAGGGACTGGACAGCTTGCATTCTACGATTCACCTATGAATTCTACATCATATCAAATAGTGCTTGAAGATAATGTGAGGCCATCTGTCCAAAAGTTGAAGTTTAACTGACTTATTTTTTCCAAAGAAGAATATATTATAGAAAATATGATATTTCTGTTGAATAAATTATTGAAAAATCAAATTTTCCTTGTTGTTTTGTTCAAGTATATCAACTTCATTAATAGGCACTGTTTCAAAGATGATCAAATGTTTGCTTGTCCAAATATGTTAAAAAAAAAAAAAGCAACAATTTCCATGGGGTGTACTTATTTTTAAATTTGGCTAGTTTGGATAGTTGTTTAGACCAGTATAAACAACTGTCTACTGCCTTTCAAGCTGTTCAGTGTGCAATTATACCGACAACACATGAGTGACAGGGTTTAATATCAAATAGCATTTATATTGAGCAATTTTCAGTAAAAAAACAAACAAAAAAAAAACAACACAAAAAACAAACACAATATAAGACAGATATAAGTTTGGTGCAGATACTTGCACAAAGCTGCAGAAGCAATGCCATCCTGATGGTCATTTGTTCATCTAGACCAGTGGTTCCCAAACTTTTTACAGTGGCGTACCCCCTCAGGCATTTAATATCCCTTTGCGTACCCCCTCTCTCAAACTGTGCTGTCTGACGATGGCATCCTCTGGTTTGTTTGGGTGTTTTTTTTGTTTTTTTTTGGCATTTTCCCCAAGGATTAGACCAGCTATATCGGCCGCAGCAGGAAGAATTAAGTCCTCCACTATAGTATGGGGTTTGCCCATCTGAGCCACTCTGCAACTCCCCATGTAGGATGCTTCCAGACCCTTCCTATTTAGATTTTCCTATGCTGTTATATGGGTCTTACTACTCCTGAGTTGTCTTAAATGTCTTTCAAAAAGTTCGAGGTTTATTTAGGGAAAAGTATGTAGCATGCTTTATTTCTAAATGTCTGCGCAGAAATGCTGGTTTCATGCAGTTATGAAAGAGTACGTTTGCACATATACACACTGTGGCTGGGGGTTTTCTTCACTGCCAGCATATGTAAAGCCCAAATAAATATATTTCTCACCATATTTGCTCCTATTTGATAGTTTTTCTGCGAATTGCTGGTGAAGAAGAGGTGGCGTTTCAACTTCGATTACACTGCTGTCTGTATCAGCGTGAACTGGGCTAGTAGCAGTGGGTCCACTTACGCTTGCTACGGATACGGTGTTAGAGGGACCTGGCCCACTGCTGTCAGAGGACTGTGGCTCAGCAGTGCTTGCGGTGGTTGCGGGCAGATAGTTTTGTAGCCACTTCTCCATTTTGATGTTACGATCTATTACTTAACTTCATCATATAGCCATGTGCTGGCGATAAATGACATGCGGTAAGATGCGCACTGACGCTTGACTGAGTGGATGCAGTTTTGACCACGAAAGACAGGATAATTTGATTGGATGTCATGTATTTGATCTTTATAACATTGCAATTTTGCTGTTTGTACACTGGTGGGGGCACAAGTTTATTTGTTGGCCATGAGAAAAACATGAATTAGAATTTTAATGTTGTTTAGTGAGGCGGAATTAAATGAACAGTAAATCTCAGCATTTTGCTCCCATACCCCCTCCATCACCTCAGGTACCCCCAGAGGTATGCATACCCAAGTTTGGGAACCACTGAATTCTAGACAAGAGGATGAGAACCGTTTTAGCTGGCAGAGCCATAAAAGGAAAAAAAAAAGTTATGATTTTTTCTTTAAAGAGCCAGAGAAAAGTTAACATATTTTTAACTTAATTTTTAATTATTATTATTAGTTATTATCTAATACCAGTAATATTATTGAATAATTATACAAAGTGGTAATGTAATAAAGGCCATTTCACATTTTGTGTGTTCTTGGCCTAATAGCCTGCATTTCACCTAATAGGCCAGCAGGTGGGACTTGGTTTTCATTTAATAAAATACAAGATGCAGTACTTAAATAAGAGTAAATTGAGCACCATTCATTACACAAGTAAATTGCTTACCATTAATACGACTTTCAAATATGCAAATTCCTCTGTCCGTTCTTATTGGAAAGCACAATACTCATCGTCTTTTTTCTTCTAGCCGTTTCACCTTTGTTAAAAAAAACTGAAAATGTAGTTTTCAACCGATTTATAAATTATACAAGGAAATTACCACTCTGCTCCACATTGTCCAGTGAAATAAATCTGGAGACTATCCCAGGAAGCATCAGGCACAAGGCGGGGTACACCCTGGACAGGGTGCCAGTCCATCGCAGGGCACAATCACATACACACTCACACACCCATTCATACACTACAGACACTTTGGACATGCCAGTCAGCCCACCATGCATGTCTTTGGAATGGGGGAGGAAACCCCCACAGCACAGGGAGGACATGCAAACTCCGCACACACACAGGGCCATGGTGGGAATCAAACCCCCGACCCTGGAGATGTGAGGCGAACGTGCTAACCACTAAGCCACCGTGCGCCCTGGCATTGATTATGAATTATGTAATATTTTAAAATATGTAATATATAGAGTTTTAATTGAATTGATACACTAACTTTAGTGATTGTTTTTATTTATTTTTCCCCTTCATTGAGCCATAGGCAATCACTGAAAGAGCCATAGGTTCCCGATCCCTGAGCTAGACCTTTCCAAAAGGTCAAAACATACACATCATGAGTGAAACAAATCACTCCTGAATCCCTTTGTCTAAAGTTATTGCTCTGATTTCTGTGATAGCTTAGGCAACAATTGTAGTGAATGGTACAATTATTATTATTATTATTATTATTATTATTATTATTATTATTATTATTATTATTATTATTATTATTATTATTAAATTTTAAAATCTCAATCATCCTTACAATTTAAGCTACCTCTGTACAGCACATTCATGAATGAAACCAAATTGAAATTGTTTTTGAAAGTGATATATGAATACATTTGTCTTGGCTTGACAGACAACTTGACCACCTAATCACATCCAATCAAATCAGACAAACTGCAGAGCAAAATATAATAGTCAAATCGATTTTTAAGCAGGAAAGATAAATGACTTGACTCTAAAATATATGATCATATATAATCATCATAATTTAAAGACATACTTCAGTTACCATATTTAAGAATGATACTGTACATATGGATTCATTTGAAAATATTAATTTGAGTGTTTATTATGCCTTGCATTCATTGGCTTTTGCTTAAGGCATAATAACCACTCACATGAATATATTTGTGTTAGTTATCTAAATGTTAATTATTATGCCAAATATGTTCTTGTCATAGGATCGCTGGTTCTGGCGTTTGCGCAGTAACAAGGTTCAAGAGGGTTACCCCATGCTGATTGACCAGTTCTGGAAAGGTCTCCCACCCCGCATTGATGCTGCTTATGAGAGATCCGATGGCAAATTTGTGTTCTTTAAAGGTGCATACACATGCCTGATTTATATGGGCTTGCCATACACAATGAGTAAAATGATTATTTAAATTGAATATCAAATAGTTTTGCTTGAACAAAAAAAGCACTAAGTAAAAAAAGTTTATACACTATGGTCATTAAAAAAAATTCTAATGTGTAGTCTGTTATAGGTTCAGTTTCCTTTAATACATTTGCTTGCTGTGATATATTTTAAAATGACTACATTTACATGGACAGCAGTAATCTAATTATTGACCTTACTCTGAGTAAGACAATATTGTGATTAAGGTGTTTACACAAGTCGCTTTTAGAATACTCCTTTCATGTTCCCGTTTTACATGTTATAGAACATAGTTCGATTAACGGCACACGTCATTACGTCACCGCACCACACCGTCTGATGTCCCTCCAGAATTTCATGTGTCATCATACAGTTCGTCTTCGTTATGGTACCGTATACAGTTTTGGGTGTTTTTATTTAAAATTTTTACGAACGCTTCAAGTGCGGTTAATTATTTGTCATGCTCTACGTGCAAATAGACGACTGCTTGAAACCATGGGTTGCGTCCCAAACCGCGTACTTACCTACTGTATAGTAGCCAAGATACATGTATTTCGTCTACTACAGGCCAATAGTAGGCAAGTACGTGGTTTGGGACGCAGCCATACTCTCGTTTGCCGTTAAACGGTTGAGCACTGCCGTGCGTGATCGTGTCCTCTCGCAAAATGTGGTGAAAACTCTCACATGACGTTAATAGTGTGATTAAGGTGTGTACATGTCTGTAATACACGTTGATAATGCGACTAAAACAGGAGTACTCCACATGTCTTAATTCCATTTGTGTTTACTTCGAGTATGACTTTAATCGGATTAAGGTAATTAAAAATTGCTGTTTACATGCTAGTTTCTTAATCAGAGCATTGGCTTAATAGGGTTAACATTGGATTATTGTTGTCCATGTAAACACACTGAATGTTTCTCCTTTTTTAAACTTCTTATTTGTTGTTCTTACAAGCATGCAAAGAAGCCATTGTGTGTAAATCACTTACTACCCACAATCTTACCCTCCAAAAGTATTATAATGGCAAGGGCAGTTTATTTGTTTTTACTATACAAATTTGGGTTTGAGATCAAAAGATGAATATGAACTGATAAATCAAAACTTCTGTTTTCATTTAGAACATGGTACATTTTGTTTGACCCTGCCACTTTGCAAGTGATCAAACATATTGGAACATGTGACTGGCAGGTGTTTCTTGTTGCCCAGGTGCGCCCTGTTAGATTGAGTGTTTAAACAATTAATAGCTCTGACTGTTTACTCTTGGTTTGAGCCCTGTTTTTTTCCTGTGAAGACTGCATTTGTTGTTAAAAAGGATCGACCAACATGAAGATCGGAGAGCTGTCTAAAAGAGAAAAGCAAGCCCTTTTGAAGCTTAGAAAAGATGGGAAATGGATCACAGAGACATTGCACAAGCTTTGCGTATAGTCAATACAATAATTTGGTAATTAGTCAATACAAAGAAATGTCCAAAAGAAGAAAGAAACCACTGGTGTACTAACAAACCGACATCAAACAGGTCAGCCAAGGACAATAACAGATGACAGAAACGTTATGAGAGCTGTAATACAAAATACAAAAACAACAGTCAATGTTATCACCAACAACCTTCACAGGGCAGAGGTGAAGCTATCACAACCCACCATTTGAAGACTTCAAGAGCAGATATATAGAGGCCATACCACAAGATGCAAACAGCTCATTAACAGTAAGAATCGGAAGGCCAGATTGGAATTTGCTACACAAAAGTCCACAAAAAAGGAGTAAGCGGTTGAAGATGGATGGATGGAAGTCCACAAAAGAGCCACACAAGTTCTGGAACCAAGATTAACCTCTACCAAAGTGATGGGAAAAAAGTGTGGAGAAAGAAAGGATCTGCTCATAATCCAAAATATACAAACTCATTGGTCAAGCGCGGTGGAGGTAGTGTCTTGGCTTGGGCTTGCATGGCTGCTTCTGGAATCACTAATCTTTATTGAATAAGTAACTTGATTATGTAACTCATGATGGCAGAATGAATTCAGTAGTCTACAGAAAATCTTTGTCTGCCAAATTACAAAGAAACACACCCAATCTAATTGCGAGGATTTTACCTTAGCCTAATTGAGCATGCATTTCACCTCCTGAAGTAGTGACTGAAGGGTGAAACCCCCCCAGAACAAACAGCAACTGAAAGAAGCTGCAGTACAAGCCTAGAAAAGCCTCACAAAAGAAGAATACAAGAGTTTGGTGATTTAAGTTGGTTGCGGTTTGATGCAGATATTGCAAGCAAGGGATATGCTACCAAATATTACTGTACATGTTATTTAGTTTATTTAGACTATTTGTTCTTATATTTTTGCTTACCTAAACATTGGGTGGTCTGCCACCAAAGGTGCCATATTCTAAGTTGTTTAACCCATCTAGATGTAAATATCAGGACATGAAAACGTCTCATTTTCATCTTTTGATCTCAAACCCAGATGTCTTCAGTGTATAGCAAAAACAAAAGAATTGGCCTTAGTGTTTCTGGGTGCATATCTAAATTTATTTTTGAAAATTGATTGAAAGGTTCCAAATGTAAAAAACTGTACGTTCCAAGACTAGGAACAACATTCATAAATCATTATGAAAAGAGAGAACTGGCACTAAACCAGTATCACTCCTCCAAGAATTCTAGTGGCTGTAGAAGTAGTACCTAATCTCAAGAAAACTCAGTATTGATTCTTCTTTACTCCTTGCTATGAACCTATCCATCATTTAGCACAGAGCTTCCTCTGGACAATTCTAATCCCTGTGTCCTCTTGTGCAGAGAGAGACTATTTTTAATTCAAGGCTCTAGATCTCTGACAGAATAAAGAAGGAATTACGAAGAATTCATCTATAAATGTTTTCAGTTTAAAAGAAAAACAAGCTTTCAGGATGTATCACAAAAGTGCATAATTCACCATCAGTGTTGATATATTAACTTATAATATTTTTTCTGACGATATTCAAAAAAAATTTTAATAGCATGGAAAAGTTCATTTTTTCCGTAATTTAATTCAAATAGTGGAACTTTCATATATTCTAGATTCATTACACATAAAATGAAATATTTCAAGCTTTCTTTTTGTTTTAATCTTGATGGTTACAGTTTACAACTTATGGAAATCAAAAATCCAGTTTCTTTTTAGTAACACTTACTTTTCCAGCCTTTTATTGCCCCATCTCAACTGTTTTTGAGATGTGTTACAGTCATCAAAATTACCTTATTTTTTCTTTAAATTGGTAAATTTCCTCAGTTTAAACATTTGATATGTTTTCTATGTTCTATTCTGAATAACACATGAGTTTATGAGATTTGCAAATCATTGCATTCTGTTTTTAGTTACATTTTAGACAGTGTCCCTGCTTTTTTTGGAATTGGGTTTGTAATGTATAATATAATATATTTATAAAGTTATATATAATCAATCAGTTCTTTTAATTAAAATAAGCAATGCTAAGTAAATCATCAAACATCTATATCACTTCTGATCTAATTTTTTGTCCCACAGGAGACAAGTACTGGGTATTTAAGGAAGTGACAGCAGAGCCAGGTTACCCGCACAGCCTAGTGGAGTTGGGCAATTGTTTGCCCCGTGAGGGCATTGACACAGCACTGCGCTGGGAGCCTGTGGGCAAAACCTACTTTTTCAAAGGTGACCAGTACTGGCGCTACAATGAGGAAAAGCATGCAGCTGACCCAGGCTATCCCAAACCCATCACCGTGTGGAAGGGCATCCCTGAATCACCTCAAGGAGCCTTTGTCAGCCGTGAAGGATGTAAGTGAAAGGGCTTGAGAAAGAAAGTTTCCATTATGACATCTTGAGAGGAAGCGCTAAAAGATAATCTTAGAAATTAGGAATAATAGCTGATGCTCAAAATTGATTTACTTGTATAACAGCAGCAGATTTTCTCTTGCTATAGTGCTTTGCTGTGAGTGTGTGTGTGTGTGTGTGTGTGTGTGTACACCTAGGTGATGTCTTTAGGGTGAACTGCTGAACTGCAGAGTGAAAACATGCAAATGTAATTGACCAAACATTGGTATTAGTCTAAAAAAATTTGTGCTGTTAGGTCAAGTATCAGAAAACTGGCCAAGCAATGTAAATGAGTAAGAATTGGTGCTGAAAAGCAGAGGCACATCTCCACTTGGACAGATCTGCCGAGATGGGTGCTATTGTAGATTACTCTACAGCAAGCTACTATAGAATATTTAATTTAACTGTTTGAGTTGGACAAATTATTTTTCAAGTAATTTAGCTAATTCAGTTAAGGATACTAACTGTGCATCCCCTAGTGAGCTACACTAATTGGTCAAAAGTTTGTGGACACCTGACCAACACATCTATTTGTGCATATTGTACATCCCATTCTGGATTTGTGGCAGTTAGCAGGCTTAGTGGTATTTATGTGAGTAAACAGACAGAGGATTACTTTAGAAATTGCTGTATGTGACATTCCGGAACATTTTAACTGACACTGTCCTTTTTTGTACTTTTAACCCTCCTATTATATTGTGGGTCAATTTGACCAATTTCCACATTTGAGATGTCTGAAATACTGAAATCTCTCTTTTTCTCTTTGAAATTCTTTGTCTTTTCCTCATTTAGGGTCATGAACTTATATGCAAATATTTCTTCTTTTTGTGGTCTTGGACAAGCCATAAAAAAGGTTTACTGTTTTAAGCTGTTCTTTAGTGCTTTCTTTTTAGTTCTTTTGTGTGTATTTAAACTGTGGACATTATTTTGACCCATAACATAATGGATGTAACTTTTTTTTTTCAACATAATAGGAGGGTTAAAGGGAGTCTATTACAAAATTTGAACAGCAGGCTGAATTTTGTCACCACAAACAAGTGCTCAAAATATTCACCAAATAGCTAATTTGGTGACATGGTATAGTTCATGTAAGGAGACTTTGCTGATCAATTTGATGCAAAAAGATCTATGGATGCTTAAAAACAAATGAACATTTAGTAACAGCCAAGGCTGATGGTGCCAGATTTTGAATGGAAATGAATGAGAGTCTTGACTTGCCCTAGTGCCAAACAAATGTTCATAACTTGACAAATATATTTTGAAATGATTAGATATTTAGAGGTTTTTGAACAGGGGAGTAGCTCAACAATTTAAAGCTCGAATGGAGTTTTTAGGTAAAAGTATAAAGATTTTTGACAGAAATGTTTTGTTATAAATGGTCTGAGTTTGCAGTTTTATCACAGACTCTAGCTTTCCTCTATTAAAATGAATGGGGGAAGAAAGAAGGATGACTAGAAAGAGAAATTACAGACAATCAGTTCTGATAGGTCCTGGCATAGCCAGGTTTGACCATGTAAATTTTGGTGGTTGTAAATTGCAAACTGAATGAATTAAAGGAGTTTAAAAAAATATATTAATTCCCTTCAAGTAAATGGGGGAAAGGATGAAAAAAGGGACAAAAGATGAACCACGTAGGTCAGATCCCTTAGAAAAGCACGAGCAATCTTCTTGGATATAAGTCGGACAGTGTATGAAAGTTTGGTGGATGTAGGTTAAAAGCCCTAGGAGGAGTTAGAGTTCAAACATAATAATGGACATATTTTGTTTTGAAAAGTGCAGGGGAAAAGAAACCTACCGTGAATTCTCACTGAAAGCATTTATGAAGTGTTTTAACTGAAATATGCTTCTGTTTTGAATGTGCCTCAACCAGAAATAAAGTCCAAGAAGTTTGCATTCTGATTAACCCCAAAAGTGAAAAGCGAGAAAATTTAATTTAAAGTTTCCATCCCCCTGGGGTGCAGAAACATCAGGAACATTTTGACAACCTGTGTCTGGTTACAAACTGAATTGATTAGGTTTATGTCCTATTCCCTATGCCATTTTCAACTACTATGCCTATTGCCTATGCCAAATTCATATTCAACAACTGAAAGCCTGAGAAAATCACAGTTAGCTAGCAAGGTTTTAGACATCAATAGGCAGACTGACTGCATTTACCACTGCATTTACCACTGCATTTAACAGGCTTCTTACTCAACATGATCTTTGCAGGAAGATAGCTTAAGCAAGATTGAAAAGAAAATTAAAACATTTCCACAATGTTTTGATGAAATATATTTATCATTTTCTTAATGCTGAGCTCTCAAAATATGTTATAGGTAGAAAAAATGTTTTGGCCAAACCTACATTATGGCCAAAAGTGCCACACCTATTCGTTGTTTCTGTTCACTATGTTTGTCCCTTAGCATGCATTTGAGAAGGAGTGTGTTTCACTGATGTATGTTATTATCAGTCATCACAACCAGATCAGCTGTGATGGGATTTTCTTCCCTCACTGTACTTTAGCTTCTTACACTCTCATGAATATGGAGTTAGTTGCCTATAAAAGGTCATGCATCACTGTCTATATGTAAAAGCAAGCATTTGGTTTCATAACCACTATAATTTTACATCCCTCTCATCGTGTTTCCTCAAGTTCACAGTAGTGGACAACCGATATGGGTTTTTTAATGGCCGATGCCAATATCTAATATGAGGCTGATATAGCACAAATTTAATTACAGTAAATGAGTACAGAAAATTGGTGAAACTAAATGATCATTTATTGTGCATAATATTTATGTAATATAATATTGCCCTTTGCATTCCAGAATCAGGAAGTATGTGCTGTATGTTGTCAAAAGTCTGATTTGTCACATATCGGCCGAAGGGGAAGATTTATCGGCCAATGCCAATAATTAAAAAATGCCCAATATCGGCCAATATATCGGCCTTGGCAATATATCTGTCGACAACTAGTCCACACCATATGCATCTTGGAGCCCCAGTCAAAGTCAGCCAAAGTCAAAAACATTACGTCAAACTGAATTCACAAACAGAAATTATTTTAGCCACATTTATATGTTCTGTTGTTTGGTGTGAAGTCACAACAGCCCATTTGTTCACTAACCAGACTATTTTTATTTTTAATTGTAATATGATGCAGAAATCTTTGGTACTAAGGTAAAGATTCCTTCAGCTTATTTAGCAATATCACAATTTTATCATATAACTTAATGTTTCTTTTTTTTTTTATTTACCCAAATTTTGGTTTTCATGTCACTCATATTTTACCTTGATTTGACATTTTTTTATCTGTGATACAAAGGCTGTGAAATATTCTTTATTATTAAACATTTTGATCTTTTGTTAAAAATAATTCACAAAAACAATTGCAAACAAAACTCAGGTTTATAAGAAAATTTTTTTAAAAATCTTTGTTAAATATAGGTGTGCAACAATTATTGGAACCCTTTCAGTCAATACTTTGTGCTAACTCCCTTTGCCAAGGTAACAGCTCGGAGTCTTCTATAATGTCTGATGAGGTTGGAGAATACATGGCAATGGATCTGAGACCATTCCTCCATATGGAACCTCTCCTCTTCAGTTCACCCCACAGGTTTTCTATGGGTTTCAAGTCAGGGGACTGGGATGGCCATGGTAGGACCTTGAGTTTGTGGTCAGTAAACCATTTTTTGTGTTAATATTGATATATGTTGTAGATCATTGCCCTGCTGGACAAGCTTTCTGGCAAAGGCAGTCAGGTTTTCATTTAATATCTGTTGATATTTGATAGAATCCATGACGCCATGCATCCTAGGTCCTCTGCCAGAAAAACAGCCCCAAAATATTAAAGAGCCACCACCATATTTAACTGTGGGCATGAGGTACTTTTCCATATGGCTACCTCTCTGTGTGCTCCAAAACCACCTCTGGTGTTTATTGCAAAAAAGCTCTATTTTGGTTTCATCTGACCATAGAACCCGATCCCATTTGAAGTTACAGTAGTGTCTGGCAAACTGAAAACGCTTGTGTTTGTTTTTGGATGAGAGTAGAGGCTTTTTTCTTGAAACCCTTCCAAACACCTTCTGGTGATGTAGTTGACTTCAGATTATAGTTTTGGAGACTTTCCGATCCCAAGACACAACTAAATTCTGCAATTCTCCAGCTGTGATCCTTTGACATTGATATTTGACATTGAGATTTTTTGACATTGAAACAATATAGACACACCTCCAATTCCAGGTTGATTCATAACATTTCCAGTTGAATGGGAAATGGGCATTTTTAATGCTTGTGCTATTTGCTTATAGACACTTCCCATTTTGTGAAGCTCAACAACCTTTTGCCGCACATCACAGCTACATTCCTTGGTCTTACCCATTGTTATGGATGACTAAGGGAATTTGGCCTACGTGTTACCTCATATTTATACCCCTGTGAAACAGGAAGTCATGGTTGAACAATTTCTTGCTCCTAGTCACCCAGGTGTACTAAAAACAATGTAAGATATCAATGGGAATATACTTCAAATATATATTTATCATATGAATTCATAGGGGTGCCACTAATTGTTGCACACATTTATTTAACAAATATTTTTTGATAAACCTGTGTTGTGTTTGCAATTGTTTGATATCCATGAGAGCAGAGTATTTTTGTGATTTTTTTTTAACAGTAGTCCCAAAAGGTTAAACAATAAAGACAATTTTTCACAGCCTTTTTTGCTCATATTTACCAAGGGTGCCAATATTAGTGGAGGACACTGTACCTAATAGAACACCATTTGAGGTTCAGTCACAGTAAAAGAGTGACTCCTGGTTTTGTTGTTTATTATGATTATCTGACAAAGGCCTGAAAATTATTTGTTTTCATGATTATTGTAGTAGCTCACTTTATATGGGTACACTCAGTACCATGAAAATAAAATGCTGTGTCTTATTAGGACAATTTACTTTCTATGTCAAAGAAAATCAGTCTGCAAATTTCAAATTTTTGTATTTTCCTAATCTTGCCCATCACAAATCACTACCCGTTCATTTCCAGAGTACTTTTAATACTTTTTTGTACGAATTATGTGATGTTATGTGATGGGGTATGGACACACATACACAATAGTGGAAAAGCACTGCAAATATTTCACATAATTGCTCTAATTTATTTGAATATTGTCTAAAAATGTGTTTCTAACTTAGCACAAGTTGTGATGACAGTGGACATTTAACTGAGTATATCTTACACATTAATATCTTAGTATTTGGGAAACATAGTAGTCTAATACTATGATAGCATTTGTATCACTAGAAAGCTAAGAGGTTACTTTGTATAGCAATTTATAAAACTCAAAATATGGGTCAGAATAAATTAAAAATGAGCGAATACAAGTCACGAATACATACATTATGGTTCTACCTCACATTATGTCTCCCTGATCCTCTTTCCAGTTCACACTTACTTCTACAAAGGAAAGGACTACTGGAAGTTTGACAACCAGAAGCTAACAGTAGAACCTGGTTACCCAAAGTCCATCCTTAACGACTGGATGGGTTGCGACCAAACAGAAGTGGAGAAGAACAAGGACAGACACCTCCCCCATGATGATGTCGACATCATGGTTGCCATAAATGATGTGCCAAGCACCATAAATGCAATTGCTGTGGTAATTCCATGCATTCTGTCTCTGTGCATCTTGGTCCTCATTTACACCATCTTCCAGTTTAAGAACAAAACTGTCCCTCAACCTGTGACCTACTATAAACAGCCAGTGCAGGAATGGGTATGACAGACTAGGGAACACTGCAAAGTTAAACACTAAAAATGCTAGCGAGGGCTAACATGACAATGTTCACAAGCACCTACACAACCAGTGCCTGTTTACTGCATTGTAATGCAAGAGGTGGGGATTGAAACATTGTTGACTCAAGGTCCTTCTGTCTGGAACAAAAATCTCAAAGATCTTTTTTTAAACATATGAGCCAAAAGCACAGGTTTGCTAGGCTTTAACTGAGTGGTGGATTGCAGGTACATGAGCTTAACCATTGCTTTGGCCTTAGACTGCTACTGTAAAACCTTTTTTCCCCATTCTCTCACAACCTGGCAGTCTGAGGACATCCACAGTGGATTCTAACCATCATGTGTCCAAGGAATGCAAGAGGAACGGTGCTCAGTTGCCAGCAAATATATGTCCTATATATGCGCTCAAAATGGACTTGTACAGGAATTATTGAAAGAATATGTCAAAAGAACAAAACAAAAATAACAAAAAGTGTTAAAGACGTGAATATCATTGTAGGTAGAAAGGCTGTAGAAAAGAATACAAAGAGGTTTTGTGTATATTGTAGTCTTTTAACATGTCTTTGACATCTGACTCTTTTTAAAGCATTAGAGAAGTGTTAATATTACATTAGTATATACACAGTGGGGTCCAAAGTACTGGAAATTCAATTAAAATTGGGAAAACAAGGTTTCAGAATTTTGAAATATTTAAAATGAAGAAATGTTCCCAAAATCCCAAATATTTAATATTCAAGATTCTGCATTATTTCTTGGTCATTATTTAAATGTAAGAAAATTTGTGATATTGACCATGTTAACTGACTACAAAAGGTCAGATTTTCCTCATGCCCAATTGAGCATGTGTTAAAACAATGGATTTGATCTAAAATGGATCATAAGATTTTGCACACATTTGAGAAATCCATGCCAGCTCGAGTGCACTTGAGTCATTAAAGCAAAAAGGGGACAAAGATTCTACTTTCCACTCAAGTTGTTGTCAATAATATAATTTATAATGAACATTATTGTGTTAAATTAAAAAAAGAATAGAAAATAGAAGTATTTTCAGTGGTTTCAGATGTTTGGACCCCACTGTATGTCCTATGAGAGAGAACTGTATGTGGCATCTTTAAGGCACATGCAAGTACAGTGTTGCTTGAGGTTAGAGTATTTCTTTTCAGGGTTTGAATTGTGTAGTGGGGAGGCATGTAAAAATCTAAACAGTTTATGAAAGATTTAACAAAACTCTTTTATGCATATGATTTATTTCTGTTACACAAAGTTATTGATGCTAATTACCTGACACAAAGAGTGTTATCAAGAGTGTTTTTGCAGTCTGTTTTCACATTTGAGTATCATTTAAAACTTTGATAATGTGGCATGCCATAGATCAATCAGCTTATTATTAATTTATATGGAATATTAGTAATGATTCATCTTTAAACCATTTTGATGTCCTAAGCCACCACTATTTCTTATATCGGAGTGCAGTGCACAGGAAGTATCAAGTGTCCTTTGGCTGAGTTTTTATAGATTTTATAGATTTGTTTTTCACTGATGTATTGGTTGGTGTCACATCATATCAGCACTGCTAATGCACCTCCCCCTACAAATATGCAAATATGTTTGACCTGAAACATTTTAGTGCCCTAAAGGCCAGTTTTTAATGTGACAGGCAGACATTGCAGAATTTTTCCTCCCAAATATGCTGGATTTTGCATGTGGTATTGACTGTTCTGCATCTGCATAACAAACTGTGGGAAGTATAGGTTGTGGTGATCATGTTAATCTTATCAAAAATGTAGATATCCTGGGTTTGTTAATTCCTACACAGTTCTATAACATTCTTTGTAAAGTAGCCATGAAATATTTCTATGTGTAACCAACAGCCCCTAGAGGAGTACTAATTTGGTAAGTGTTATAAAACATTGCCAAATCCAATCCAATCTAAATTCACCCCATTCAGTGATATTAACATTCTGCAAAGGTCCTAAACTTGGAAGTTTGAATTCCTATCCAGAGTTGTTTTGAGGCAGACTTAAATATTGTAAAGGTGACTCTATCACAACTACAGAGTCATTACAGGTCTATGGTTTGATCCTGAGCTCAGGTTACACTAGGTGTGAATGAGTATGAATGTGTGTGTGTGCATGTGGGTATATTCCCAGTGTTGCTGGGATAGGCTCCAGATCCATCACTGGTTTAAATGGTTTCTGAAGAAGAATGAATGACTTTCTGCTTATTGTACATTTAGTTGTTATTTATGTTTTTTTTGTTTTGTTTTTTGTGAGAATGACAAAACATGAAAGAAACCTTTGAAAACACTTGAAGTATACAGCATATAAAGCAGTATGTATTGGCAAACTGGATTGTTAAAATCTAGTAAGAAATACCTCTTTTTTTCTCAGATTTCTGACTAGATAAAGCTTTCCTTTAATTCTAATTTTTTTTCATTTCTTGCAAACCTAAACATAATGACTTTTGCCTTTTGCATGTACAGTATGACTGCAGCAATTGCTAATGAAAAAATGCAACTTATTTATTTAACTTTTTTTAACCCATTTACTCCCAGTTTTAGTCATTACCAATTCTTATCAGCAAGCTAGTTCTTCAAGATCACATAAGGGTTACCAACCAGGGAAGATTAGGGACAGTACATGCTTCTTCCAAACAACATCTTTTCAAACTGCTGCTCATAATGCAGCTGAACACACTCTGAACACACTTGGAGGAAACCATTGTCAGCTGAATACAAACCTTTCTGAAAGTACTGGAACAGCAAGGCCAATTCTGTTGTTTTCAATATAAATTGAAGACATTTGTTTTTGAGATCAAAAGATGAATATGAGACGACAGATCAGCATTTCAGCTTTCATTTCCTCATGTTTACATCTAGATATGTTAAACAATTAAAACATGCCACATTTTGTTTGAACCCACCCATTTTTTCAAGTGATCAGAAATATTGGAACATGTGAATGATGGGTGTTTCTTGCTGCCCAGGTGTGCCCTGTTAAATTGATTGTATTGAAATGCATTCAAATTAATCGGGAGGAACTTTATCATACAGCAAGACAATGATCCAAAACACACTGACAACTCAACAAAGGACTTTATCAGATGGAAAAAGTGGGAGCTTTTATACAGGCCAAGTCAATCACTAGACTTTAACCCAATTGTACATGCATTTCACCTCCTAAAGAGGAGAATGAAGGGAGAAACCCCCTAAAACAAACAGCAGCTAAAAGAGGCTGCGGTAAAAGCCTGAGAAAGCATCACAAAAGAAGAAACCAACAATTTGGTAATGTCATGAGTCACAGGCTTGATGCAGTTATTGCAAGCAAGAGATATGCAACCAAATATTAAGTGTTTTATCTATTCGTATAATTTTGCTCATCTAAAAATTGAGTGGTCTGATACAAAAGGTTCTATGTTTATTGTTTAACACATCTAGTTTATTGTTTAACGCATCTCTCCTCTCATATCCATCTTTTGATCTCAAACCCAAATTTCTGTGTATAGCACAAACAAATGAATTGGCCTTGCCATTCCAGTAGTTTCAGATGGGACTGTACATATTTCCACATTTATGTTGGCCACTACTGGTTAGTGTCACTGATTGACATGGGAGGGTAGTACCATCCTGACTCATGGCCTCTCTTTGAATGCTCTACTGTTGTGCCACTTATTGTTGACTCTAGTTGCTTTTCATTTCTCCACATTACATAATTATAATGCTCAATTTATAGTTCAGTGAGGCATGAATCTGGAGTGGGAAGCTTCAGATTTGGGTGCAATTTGCCTCGACAATTGGTGTATTGCTACCACGTCAGAATTGGGCACAGGAAGGTTGTTATAGGACTTATGTACGTTAGTTAATATGAATGTTCTCTCAAAGTCCAAGGTCTGTTGTAAATGGTTGTGGGAACTGGTCAGAAAATGATACGCTATCTAGAAGGTTGTGAGTTGTCATATCACAGCAAACCACGGACTCCAATTCCCAGCAGACACCGCAGCCTACAAACATGGCCACTTCAGACTACACTCCATAGACCACACAATGCTCCCTCGCTCACAGTCACCCAGCTTCTGATTGAGTACACCTGGGCTCAATCTCACTCACACACACACGCACGCACGCACTCGTAGGATGCTTTAAAACAGACTCTAAGTCAAGAGCATTTTGCAAAGTATATGCTCAGTTGCCTTTTGTCTCTGATGTTACCAAGCCTTTGTTTATTATTGCTTTTCTGTTGTTGTTTTTTGAGACACAGTTTCTTTATTGTTTCCGATTACTGCTCTGCCTAGTCTAGTCTATTTGCTGATCGCCTGACCTTTGCCTGCTTACTGATTTTGTACTTGCTTATCGAGTTGGATTTGGTTTATTAATTAAAGCTGCCTTACCTGAAACCGTGTCCGTATACGCCTCCATTAAATAACAGAATACATTGCCTAAGAATGTATGAAGCAGGAGGGCTGGACTTGCGGCAAGCTATTGCGGCTCACGAGCAGCTTATGGGAGAGCAGCATTGACACTTAGCAGACCTCGACGCCAAGATAAATCTTCTGTCCCAAGCCCTCGCTACGACCCCCGTATCAGCTGCCGCACCCAACCCTCCGATGCCCGTGCCAGAGAAATTTGCAGGTCACACTTTGCAGGCAAGGGTTTTCTGCTTCAGTGTTCTCTGTATTCTGCCAGTTATGAGAGGATGTCAGAGCCGTGGAAGATTGCACACTTCCTGGAGCTGCTTTCCAGCTGAGCGCTGAAGTGGGTGGCTATGGCTCAGGTGGTAGAGCGAGTTGTCCACTAATCGTAGGGTTGGCGGTTCGCTTCCCAGCCCACATGACTCAACAGTCCGTAGTGTCCTTGGGCAAGACACTGAACCCCAAGTTGCTCCCGATGGCAGGTTAGTGCCTTGCATGGCAGCTCTGCTACCAGTGGTGTGTGAGTGTGTATGGGTGAATGAGACACAGTGTAAAGTGCTTTGGATAAAAGTGCTATATAAGTGCAGACCATTTAACATTTAGCATCTGTATTGGAGGTCAGGACCTCTTAGCCGGAGGTCAAGGAGACGGGAGAGCAACTGCTAACCGTCGCCCAGGATTTGCGGTGAGTAGCAGACTACGCTTTCGAGTTTCGCACCATCGCGGCTGAAAGGGGATGGAACACCACCACACTGAAAGCAGCATTTTGCTGCGGGTTAAATACAGTAATCCTGACAGAGCTAACATGCAGCGTTGAGCAGCTAACCCTCGACTTGCTCATATACCCCTCCATTCATCTTGACCACCTGCTCCATAGCCAATGTTCACTATGGTCAGAGAGACTTCCACCAAGCACCAGTGACTCTTCAGAGCCCATGCAGCTGGGATGCACACAACTCACAGAAGAGGAGAGGGAGAGGCAGCGTAGGGATTTCCGGTGCTTTTACTGCGGTCAGGCTGACCATCTCATCAGGCAGTGTTCCCTCTGGACCTGAACCAGAAGCCTCCCACCACACTCCCATATGGTGACTCAAACACAGTTTTCATCTCACCAAGCTTTTGTTCTACCTGTCATAATGGAATACTCAGGCAAGCTTTCTGTTCTGACAGTCTTAACTGACTCCAATTCGGCGGGGAATTTCATTGATCAAGACACCATGAACTACCTCAACATCCCCATTCAACAACTGCACCAACCATGCAAAATCCAGGCCATTGACAGAGCTCCTATCAGGGGTGGAACCATCGCATACCACACACAGCCCCTCTCCCTCCAGGTTGGCACCCTCCACCAAGAATACATCAAATTGTTTTCACAGTATCTGCCAAACATCCAGTAATCTTGGGCCTCCCATGGCTGGAACAAGATAACCCCTTTATTTTCTGGTCCAACAAGCCACTCACTCGCTGGTCCCCGTACCGCCATGCCCACTGTCTCAGAAACCCAGTAATTTCACTTTCTGCCACATCTTTTGAGAGCCCTAACAACCATGTTTCTGTCCCTATATCTGAGGGAGATGTTCAGCAAAGATAAGGCCAGCGGGCTACCACTTCATTGTACATATGATTGTGCCATTGAGATGCTTCGTGGAACCATCCCCCTGGCAGCCGGATTTATCCTCTATCAATAATGGAACAGCAAGCTATGGAGGAATATATTCAGGAGGTTCTCCAACAAGATTATGTCAGGCCATCCACATCTCCCACATCGTCTGGTTTCTTTTTTGTGGAGAAGAAAGGGGGTGGTCTCAGACCATGCATCAATTACCGAGGTCTCAATCAATGTTCAGTCAAGTACCAGTATGCTCTGCCTTTAGCTCCTGCAGCCCTGGAACAGCTCAGATCAGCCCAAATTTTTACCAAGCTAGATCTTCAAAGTGCTTACAACCTGGTGCATATTAGAAAAAGGGGCAACTGGAAGATGGCCTTTAGCACCACCTCTGGCCACTATGACTACCTTGTCATGCCATATGGGCTCTCTAGTGTTCCCATGGTGTTCCACTGTTTTATTAAAGATGTTTTAAGGGACATGTTGGGTAAATACGTCATAACATACACATTGAGGACATCTTGATTTATTCCCCTTCTCTTGAAGATCATGTCCTCATTGTCTACCAGGTCCTGCAAAGACTCTTGCACCACCAGCTATACGTCAAGGCAAATAAATGTGAATTCCATCAGCACATCTGATTCCTGGGTTATATTATTAGCCCAGATGGCATCACCATGGACCAGTCTAAAGTAGCTGCTGTTGTGGACTGACCCAGACCTCAAACTATCAAAGACCTGCAGAGATTTCTGGGCTTTGCCAACTTCTACTGGCACTTCATCCAGGGCTTTAGCACCATAGCACACCCCTCGACATCCATGCTTGATGGAAATCCTAAACACCTGGTCTGGAACCCTGCAGCCAAAAACACCCTAACTCGGCTCAAAAACACATTCACCATAGCCCCAATTCTCAAGCACCCTGACCGATCCAAGCCTTTCATTGTGGGGATAGATGCCTCTGAAATGGGAGTTGGAGCCATCCTCTCACATAGATTCGGGCACAAACCTAAGCTCCACCAGGTCATAAGAACCTGGAATACCACCGCCAAACGATTGAATCCTCAGCAAGCTTGTTGGTCCCTATTTTTCTCCCGTTTCCAGTTTACCCTGTCTTACCGCCCCTATTCGAAGAACACCAAAGCAGATGTTTTCTCACTTATTCACTCAACTCACCCCAAAGAGAGCGAAGAAGTTCATTCCCCACCTTCCTGTGCCATGGGCACCATAGACTGGGAGCTGGATCAGACCCTGGCATGCATGCCTAGACAACAGATTCCTTGTTCAACCTCGAACAAACCCAAACTCTACCAACTGGTAAACTCTTCCCTCTGACCACAGGTCAATGGCCCTGGTCACATATAACCATAGATTTCCTCATAGACTTACCAGAATCTCAAGCAACAAAGCCTTTCTAGTTGTGATTGATCACTTCTCCAAATCCCTACGTCTGATTCCATTTCCCACCATTCCATCTGCCTTTACTACAGCAGAACTTCTCATTAGTCATGGAATCCCAGAGGATATTGTCAGTGACAGGAGTCCACACTTCCTGGATATGGGCAAGTTTTAAGGAGAAAGCTCAGGCTACCACCCACAGGTTAACGGCCAAGTAGAGTGAGCGAATTAGGAGGTAGACCAATTTCTCAGCACCTTCTATGCAGCTAATCTTCAGGATTGGTCCAGTTCTTACCATGGGAAGAGTACACCCAAAACTCCCTGCACCACTCTGCCACTTGTCTCACCCCTTTCCAGTGTGTGCTAGGCTATCAGCCTCCTTTGTTCCCATGGAATGGGACCAACAACTGGAACGGGCCGCCCGTATCTTCAAGGATAATGGAGACAGATGGCACAGTGAACATCCCCACTACCAACCAGGTGACCATGTGTGGCTCATTACCAAGGACCTGAGACAGCCTCACACTTTCAGCCCCAGGTACATTGGCCCATTCAAGATTCTAAGACAAATAAATGAAGATATATACAAATAAATAAAGTTACCTACAAGTCTCTGTCATATCACAGCAAACCACAGACTCCAATTCACAGCAGACACCGTGGCCTTCAAACATAGCCACTTCAGACTACACTCCCCAGACCGCACACATGGGTTACGTCTGAAATGGCATACTACCCTACTACACAGTAGGTTAAAATCAGTGCACCAGAGGGGTAGTATGTCCAAATTCTCAGTAGGCGAGAAACAGTAGGCAATAAATACCTGGATGGCGTACTGCTTCCGGCGAGATTTTGCAGTATGCAACCGATGGACACTATGCTACTGAAAAATCCCATAATACAACAGGACTGGTGCGGACAAGCTCAGAAAAAAAAATGCGGAAGACAGCGCATCGGCGCTTTTTAAGTATTAAACCTTGGTTAAACAGGACTTGTTTAACAATATCCGGATAAATTGTTAACTTGGTGAAGGTTTAAACAAGAAAATAGTTGTCACAGTATTCAAAACCTTTTTTGTGATCTCCATCATGCTTTAGCCAGCCAAGCTAATGTCTACGAATTTACTTCAGACAGTTAACACTGCCCACATTAAATTACTAATTCAGTTAACTTTCCTGTTGTGCATTTTGCCATTAGTGTGGTTGCTTTAATCTGGTGGTCCCTTTAAGATTGTGTTTATGATGACGTCGAAGGTCACATGACAATACCAACATGGTGGATGTAGTATTTTGCGAAGTATACGCTCAGTTTCCTTTTGTCTCTGACGTTAACAAGCCTTTGTCTATTATTGCATCTGTTTTTTTTGACAGTTTGTTTATTGTTTCTGATTATAGCCCTGCCTAGTCTAATCTGTTTGCTGATCACCTGGCCTTTGCCTGCTTACTGATTTTGTACTTGCTTATCGATTTGGATTATTCATTAAAGCTGCCTTACCTGCAACTGCTTCCATGTATGCCCCCATTATACGACATGAGTACAGTTCCCAAGACTAAGTAAGAAAGCAAGGTTCTTAACAACTGCTCAGCTATGTGCTTGGAATTGATTCAGCCTTACTTGTAATTGTTTAGATTAAAGCCTCTGGCAAATGATGCAATGTATTACACATTCTGCTAGCATTATATATGTCTGGGAGAAAATGTTTTTCTGTTTTGTTGTCTTCCAAACATATTTTCACCACTGGCAAAACTTTTGGATTGTTTGTCTGTCTTAAGACAGCATTTACGCCTTCTTTAACACACTGTACCTCATTTTAACTTTGCCATGACCTAGTTAATTCAAATTAATTACAAGAAGACATTTTTATTAGAATTTACTGTGCATCTGTTAATGTAAGCAAGCATGATTACATTGTTTTCCCTTTCTCCTTTAAGTGCATCTCTATCACTACATCACACATTTCCTACTTTTAAATTTACATATCTAAGCAGCTTGTCTGTCTGTGGGTAGAGAAATGGCACAAAGGCAGTAATGGCTGTCCCTGCTTAACCCAGATTCAACATTTTCTTGCAAATGAAAAGTTTGATTTGAGCACCTGGCAGTGCCAGTCTACAATGTAGCAAGGAGGCATTCTATATTATGGGTACAGGAAGTCCTTACGTGGGATTAATTTAAATGGAACACACTGTGTTGACTGTCTTCCTCCACTTTGAATGGTCTGATGAACTGGCATTGGGTGTAAAAAAAAAAAAAATCAAAAAGCAAATTGGGTGCAGAGTTGTAGCACAGAAGCATGTATTCCATATTTTACATTTTTTATGTACTTTTATGCAATCTCCAGGTACTTTGTATATTCCTTGATGAATAAATCCCTGGGATTGATGAAGTTGATTATGATATGGTCATGGATTGAAAACATAACTATAAGGGGAAACAGTCTTCTCTTCTGATTCAGACATTCTGATTAAAGAGGAACAAGAGAAACACAATGGTCATTCCATTATGATAATGAAGACAGCCAATACACACACAAATAATTTTTGAGATTAAATTTGCTTTTAAAAATGGATCCTAATATATAAATATCTATACATTGTGCTTATTTTTTTTTTAAATCAGAATGACCCTTGTCCCATGTGTCAAACAAATACAGGCAAGCACACAGAAATGGGTTCGGAGTTATTTCACACTCACAATCTTTGTTTCTGGATTATTCCTGTAATAAAATAGAACCCAAAAAGTGAACTGCCTCAACTTATTTAATTCATATACAGTTGAAATCAAAATTATTCAACCCCCATTGCAAATCAGGTTTATTGTCAAAATGTTTCCAATGAACAAATCAAACAAAAGCAGTTGAAATAGTTATGAATGCTTAAAGTGTTTTCACCGAATTCAACTGAAAATGCAACTTATAATGATTTCTCCAGTTTCAAAATTATTCAACCCCCTGAATAGAATCCCTCACAACAGCACATATTTGCAAAACATCTCAAGCACAGCTGAATCAACTAATCAAGGGCTCCATTAGTTGCACCAGGTGTGCTTGAGCTGGAACACATGAAATACCTGAACTGGCTAGAGGCAGAAAATTTATTAAATACCTGGACAGGGCAGAAAAAGGAAGCCATCAATGTCTGCAACCAAATTTGTGAGAAGGCAGGTTGTGAAAAAACCCTCAAGTGACTGCAAAAGACCTGCAACAAGACTTGGTGGCAAACAGGCACTGAGCTTTCAGTGAGCACAGTGTGGTGCATACTAAACGCAGAAGGTTTCCATGCCAGAACTCCAACATGTACACCACTACTGACCCAAAAGCACAAGAAATGTCGGCTCAAAATCATATAAATAAGCCATAGAAGTTTTGGGGTTCTGTTCTGTGGAGCGATGAAACAAAACTGGAATTTTTCAGGACGATGGATCAGCGGTATGTCTGGAGGAAGAAGAATGAAGAAAGAACACTCTGTCCACAGTCAAGCATGGTGGTGGATTGGTGATGGTCTGCGGCTGCTTTGCATCCTCTGGCACTGGAAACCTGCAGTGTATGGAAGGCGAGATGGATTCATTGGAGTATCATTAAATCCTAAGAGAAAATGTCATGCCTCTGTGAGGAAGCTGAAGCTTGGGCCCTCATTGGGCCTTCCAACAGGACAATGATCCCAAGCATACCTCAAATTCCACCAAGGCTTGGTTGCAGAAGAAGTCCTGGAAGATTCTACAGGGCCATCATAGTCACCTGACTTGAACCCCATAGAAAATCTCTGGTGGGATTTGAAGAAGGCGGTTGCACCACGCAAACCCAAGAATATTACTGAACTGGAGGCCATTGCCCATAAGGAATGGGCTAAGATTCCTCAGGAATGCTGCCAGAAGCTATGCATCTAATTTGCAGCAGGTCATAACAGCAAAAGGAGCTCTACTAAGTATAAAAATGCTTGCCATGAAGGGATTGAATAATTTTGAAACTGAAGAAATCATTATAAAGTTGCATTTTCAGTTGAATTTGGGGAAACCACTTATAGCATTCGTTGTGTTTAACTATTTCAATTGCTTTTGTTTTATTTGTTCATTGCAAACAGCTGAAAGTCTGTAAATTTTGACAATAAACCTGATTTGGAATGAGGGTTGAATAATTTTGAATGCAATTGTATAATTCTTGATATACATGTTAACAAATCATGGTACCGGCAATACAAGTGACTAATGTGCATGGTTAAAAAATTTTAAGGTTGGTGAATAAAAATCACGGGACAAACAAATGTATGAGGCAAATCAAGATAAGAACTATTCAGTTGCCAATTAGGGAGGAAAACCAGTAAGCCTATGAAGTCTTTAGGCAATTTTATTTTGATTAACAGGAAAATAATTAAGGGGGCACAGTGGCTTAGTGGTTAGTATGTTCGCCTCACACCACCAGGGTTGATGGTTCAATTCCTACTGCTGCCCTGTGTGTGCGGGGAGTTTGCATGTTCTCCCAGGTACTTCGAGTACTCCGCTTTCCTCCCCCAGTCCAAAGACATGCATGGTAGGCTGATTGGCATGTATGAATGGGTGTTTGAATGTGTATGTGATTGTGCCCTGTGATGGATTGGCACCCTGTTCAGGGTGTACCCCGCCTTGTGCCCCATGTCTCCTGGGATAGGATCAAGGTTCCCAATGACCCTGAAGCATAAGCAGTATAGAAAATGGATGGATGGAAAATAAGTACATGGAACTTTAAAGTAGAATGGGCTGAGTTATTTAATGTTATATGACAGTGCTCTTGAATTGTCTATTCTGATTTGTATAAAGGTGTTGATTAATTTTCCATAACAACAGCTCTGACAGTAGTGCCATCTAGAGTATAAATCACAGGTTTATATTAATACATTATACAAATAATAATGTATTAGAGTTACATTCATAGGGATCTCATTCGAAGGGTGGATACTCTACATAATCTAAGGCTAATAATAATTATAATAATTGAAAGGGAAAATGTATAATCATTGATATAGTGAATTTATTGAACATGTATGGAAGGAGTCTCAATGTCAATACTTTGAAACAATTAGTAAGTTTTGTGTGTGCTGTTATAGGAAAACAATCCATGACTGAGTGGTTTTATGCAGATGTCCAGAACCAAAAGTGTTTTATTCCATATTTACTGTAGCCTGTAGCTAAATTCATTGCAAAGCCTAAATGACTGCTTGTTCTGCAATCTACATTAATTTAAAGTACACTTTTAAGGCCAAAGTACAATTATAAGCCCAAAATGGTAAACTTCAACTTAATTTTATGATCATACATCTTGTAATTTATGCACTTTGATTCGACTTACACTGTTTGTAACTGACTTATTTAATAATCACTTCTCATACTTACTCAGCTGGGCTTTGTATCCTCAGAGAGTCGTTATCACATCAAAAAACATTTCTACAAACAAAGGACAAAGGTGTCAAACATAGATGTTAAAACTCTATGTGAATTATTTACCACTCTACTTTTGTCAATTATATCACAAACAAATGATTGACTGTATGGATCCTGATAGCTGGACTCATGATCAGGATTTAGTATACATTGATGCCCCCCATGACAACGTCTGTGCTACTCTTGGGCCTGCTGCTAAAACTGTTCTGGACATACCACTGGATAGTCAAATTTTAACATACATGATTTTTATGGAAAGAATTTTTAAAAGTATCAATAATTTCTATAGAAAAATTTTTAAGTAAAGGTGAAGCCATGCCAGTACAAGTTTGTTCTGGAAAAAAATGTACAAAGAGAAATGGGAATATGAATATTCTCTGTTGATATTGCCTCATTTTTGGTGTGATGGTGGCGCTGGATGACAGCCACTCTTAAACTCTACCTGCTGTTGCCTTTGGTTTCTGTACTCATTTTAAGAGAGTAACAATAAATAAAGAGGGCAAACAAACATATCAGAGCTTGTTTAGAACTTTACACAAATTGATTTATGTTCTTTGTCTACAGAGGATTGATTACAACTGAACTTTTATCCGATAAAGCTTTAACGTTATTTGTTTGATTTATGTTTAATTTTCAATGTATTTAATGTACATAAATATTTACTTTATTTGAAGAATTTATGAAGGAAACAGTTATGTAGACCAAACAACAGAGAATCTGTCTGTGCGGCTTTTTGATATTGTCTAATTTCCAGATGGATCATATAAATACAACAGTTAATGGAGGATTTTTAGATTTTTTTTCGTTCACATTTTAAGAGTAGTGTATAATTTTACACATCATATACAATGATGTCATTCCTAACAATGGCAATCATTTTTAAAAAGTCTTGATCTAACAATATTTAAGCTTTATTTGCAAAAATTTGCCTTTTTACATCTGTGCAGATTAAACTGGGTTTTTGTTTGATTTTAAGTTGTACAAGGTGTACCTAATATCATCATCTCCATTTCCTATTAACAACATAATTTCAATAAAAGCAAAAATGATCAGTTATTTAATTGTCACTGAATATTTGCTTTTATGAAATGTGATTTTTCTTGTTGTGTAATTACATCTGAATATGTAGTCCTTTGAGTCCTTTATAACTCACTTTATTGGTGAAAACTGTATTGGTTATCATATAGCAACTGTGCATGCAACAGTACAATTCAAGCCTAATATAAACTGGAACAAATAGCATGCATAATAGAAAAGTTGGAGACGATGACTAGCTTTTATATGTTATAGCCTTTGTGTTCTAGCTATATGTTGTACCACTGACAAGTAGTCAACTAAAATAAGCTTTGTGTGTCCTAAACTTCTGAAGTTGCACTCTGAAACACATTAAAAACACTCAGTCACTTTAATAGGGACACCTCACACATTCATTAGCCAATTAGGCAGATAATTCAATGGAGCAGGCAGGTAACTCAAATAA
This sequence comes from Ictalurus furcatus, assembly GCF_023375685.1. NCBI lineage: Eukaryota > Metazoa > Chordata > Actinopteri > Siluriformes > Ictaluridae > Ictalurus > Ictalurus furcatus. The sequence continues at coordinate 12,692,757 of NC_071265.1, read as the reverse complement.
GCACTGTTTACAACCATGGTGGGCAGAAAAACATCTCGGAATGCACAACACATCGAATCTTGAGGTGAATAAGGTACAACAGCAGAAGACCACATCAGGGTCCACTCTTGTCAGACAGGAATCTGAGGCTGCAGTGGGCACAGGCTCTCTGAAATGGGTCAGTTGAAGATTGGAAAAACATCATCTGATCACAAGTGTCCAGTTTCAGTGCTGTATTTTTGTTATTCCAGTGAGGATTTAGTGGTTGTGTGACACACTGACATCACAGGGTACCGTGGCCATCAGTTCAAGAAAAAAAATACAATGATCTTAAACATAAATGATAACAAGGGCGCACGGTGGCTTAGTGGTTACTAAGCTGACGTGATCACAGATCACATGTCCCTAGTACCAGTTTGTGCACGATATCATGAAGCTCATGTCGTCTACCTTCCTGCTACCCATTTTACACTGGGGAAGTTCAGGTGCTGCTCCCAGTGAATCACTCCTATGTTCTCTATTAAGTTCCCATGTGATTGGGGCTTCATTTCCTTGGGAGGACGGGCAGCTTTGATTCCTCTTACTTTGATTCCTCTGTTTGTCATCTGAGGAATTGGAACTTGCATCCATGACTGCAGAAGAAGAGATGTGAGCAATAGATTGTTTCATGGGGAGATCTGAACTTGAATGACATAAGATGATAAAGTGCCCTCCACTAATATTGGCACCCTTGGTAAAAGGCTGCGAAAAATTGTCTTTTTGAGTGATAATTTGTTCAAAATATTTTTATATTTACTTAAAAAAAAATCCACAAAAATATTCTGCTCTCATAGATACCAAACAATTGAAAACAAAACACAAAATATCTGTGTTAAATATAGGTGTGCAACAATTATTGGCACCCCATGAATTCATATGAGACAAAATATATTTGAAGTATTTTCCCATTGATATTTTACATTTTTTAGTACACCTGGGTGACTAGGAACAGGAAACTGTTGAACCATGACTTCCTGTTTCACATGTGTATGAATATGAGGTAACACATAAGACAAATTCCCTAAGTCATTCATGGGTAAGACCAAGGAATATAGCTCTGATGTGTGGCAAAACGTTGCTGTTGTGCTTCACAAAATGGGAAGTGTCTAGAAGAAAATAGCACAAGCATTGAAAATGCCCATTTTCACCATCAGGGCAATAATTAAGAAGTTCCAGTCAACTGGAAATGTTATGAATCAACCTGGAATTGGATGTGTGTCTCTATTGTCTCATCGCACTATGAAGAGGATGGTTCGAGTGGCCAAAAAATCTCCAAGGATCACAGCTGGAGAACTGCAGAAGCTAGTTGCGTCTAGAGGTCAGAAATTCTCCAAAATTACAATCCGAAGTCACCTACATCACCACAAATTGTTTGGAAGGGTTTCAAGAAAAAAGCCTCTATTCTCATCGAAAAACAAACTCAAGTGTTTTCAGTTTGCCAGACACTACTGGAACTTCAAATGGGATTGGGTTCTATGGTCAGATGAACCTAAAATAGAGCTTTCTGGCAATAAACACAGAGGGGGTTTTTGTGCAAACACAGAGGTAGCCATATGGAAAAACACCTCATGACCACGGTTAAATATGGTGGTGGATGTTTAATATTCTGGGGCTGTTTTTCTGCCAGAGGACCTGGGGCCTGTACCATGAAGCTGGTTTAGGTGACTAGCCAGGTAAGTTTCAGTTTAGTTTGTTCCAACCCTGGGTTTTAGGTACCATGAAGTGGCTCGGCTTTTACCGATGTTCATCATCATAGAAAACTTGCGCTCCATGGCTAACCTGCTCTGGGGCAGGTTATGTTCTGGGTAAGAGAACTCAAACCCAACTTGGACCAATCAGCTGTGAGCAAAGTGACATATAAGTGATGCAACTAATTCAACTCCCCAGCGCAAACTGTAAGAAGAGCACTTCACAGAGAAACATTTAATTAAAATATTTTTGCATTTATATTAAATGAAATTACATGAAAGATGGTGGGGTTATAAGTTTTCAATCAACTGATTCTCAGTGTGAGCCTATAAAAGTACATTTGCGCATTTACACAATCAGCAATGTTCCGAAGCTTTGGCAGCAGCAACGGTGTTGCTTTTTGCGGTTAGTTTAGGTTTCCTCATATTTCCACAAAATAAGTTTTGCTTTTCAACCACGTGTATATGCTCGTGGACTAATCATGGCTTATGGATCAAAGCCTGAGTTGACAGAGTATGTTGATAACCAGCATCATTGTACCAATAAAGCCTGATTGGATTGGTTTTGAGTTTGTTCAACTAGCTTCATGGTACAGGCCCCTGGACATTTTGTTAGGATACATGGCATCATGGACTAACAAATATCAACAGATATTACATGAAAACCTGACTGCCTCTGCCAGAAAGCTTAAAATGGGCCGTGGTCGGATCTTCCAGCAGGACAATAATCCAAAACATACATCAAAATCAACACAAAATTGGTTTACTGACCACAAAATCAAGTCCTGCCATGGCCACCCCAGTCCCCTAACTTGAAACCCATAGAAAACCTGTGCGGTGAACTGAAGAGGAGAGTCCACCAGCGTGGACCTCGAAATCTGGAGAGATTCTGTATGGAGTAATGGTCTCAGATCCCTTGCCAACCTCATCAGACATTATAGGAGTAGACTCATAGCTGTTATATTGGCAAAGGGAGGTAGCACAAAGTATTGACTAAAAGGTGCCAATAATTGTTGCACACCTATATTTAACAAAGATTTTTTTTTGATAAACCTGTGTTTTGTTTGCAATTGTTTGATATCCATGAGAGCAGAGTATGTTCATAATTTTCTCTTAACAAAAGATCAAAAGGTTAAACAACAAAGACAATTTTTCACAGCCTTCTTTGCTCATCAAGGGTGCCAATATTAGTGGAGGGCACTGTAAGTAGGATGGCAATATTAGTTCGGAAGAAGCATAAAAATGGAGCATTCTGGGCCTCCCTAGTTCTCAGTGTCACCCCCATGTGGAGAAAGCTACTAATAAATATCAATCCAATGAGGCTCTGACTATACAGTACATATTCATTTTTAATTTCCAAAAGATACTCTAGTCACAGGGCAATTTACAGCTTCAATTAATGAAAATATCCAAACTTTGGTGGCTTGATTTTGTACCCATAACTACACATGTAACATACAAGACTTCCATATAAGCCTGTGTGTTGGCTGCTAATAGGATACTGACGCTAGCTGATGTGTGTGCGCACACACCCTTTTCACCCTCTCCGGTTAGCTCGCCGTGTTTCCAGGCAGAAAATGTGTCGCTGCAGTGACGTTCGTTGAACAGGTGGTGAGCTAATGAAAGTCTACAAATAAATAAATATAATAATAATAATAATAATAATAATAATAATAATAATACACTGGCGTCATAGCGTACTTTTTTAACCTGATTGGTTGACACATCAGCATAGAGAAGTGGTTGCTATGCAGGGGTCGTTTCAGCTATAGCATATCATAAGAAGAGATCATTCGGACAGTCTACCCCCTGGGCGTACTGCTTTTCGCCTACTGTATATATACATACTTCTTCTGAATTTATGTTATGGTGTTTCTCGTTGTATTTCTCTGTCTTTAGTGTTACAAACTTAAGCATTATATTCATACGCATATTATACCACCGATTAATAATATGAAATATAATTGTATATAATATTAATAAACAATAAACTATATTAACGTTTTAGCATTGTCCTAAAGCAAACTCTTTTGTAAACATTTCTTCAACATCATGGTTGACTAAAAAGAACATACCTGGGTCATCACAACAAAACAGGACCATATCCCATCATCCACAGCGGCCTGCGTAGGCAAGGTTGCCAGGCGGCAACATATCCAGCCAAAAGGTCACGGCAGGTCATGATGGTCGTGCCGAAAGTTAGGGGGCGTGTCGAAAGGCTATTTCAATCGGCCGAGAGCGCTGTTGGTTACACCTAGTAACCTGCAAGTAAGTTAAACTGCAGTGTTGCAGAGATGACGTATTTTTGTAGGCCAACCCGGAAGTTATAATCACCCTGGTTCCCTCGACAAAAATGGCTTTTGGATTAATGCAGAAAATTAGCTCTGTGACCAACAAAAGTTTATGATTCTTACACGTTTTGTTCTTCAAGATAATCTTCACAAATGAACACAACTTTTATGAATTTTGAATCCCAAATACAATCGGCAGAAGTAAAACATTAAAATTAAGCTATAAACGAACTACACCACGAACTACAACGCTACACTTCCAATAGAATTTATAGTGCTAAAAATTGTTGTTTTTTTTAATGCTACAATTGGAAAATAGTATAAACTGATAAATCTACACATTGGAAAGTTTGCAAGAGAACAAGTATAAACTTGAGGCTGTAGTACAGTTTTCCTGCTCGGTGTAATGACGTTTAATGTCCCAGACAACTTCTGTAGTCCCATTTAGCCACTAATTCAGCAACTGCTTTTTTCAAGACACGTAAAAGCTTAACAAAATCACAACTGTGGCTGGATGTAAACGATCAGCAAGAGTTTCCGCTTGCAGTCGGGGTAGGAGTTGAAAACGGAGCTGTCAAGTCGGACACTTTCTGCTTCCCGTAGTGTTTGTTTTCTTTAAGTGGATTAGATGTAATATTTCTCAGATAAACAGATGTCAGAATTTTACATGTAGCAACCAGAAACACTGAATACTTAACCTATTATACAGATTTACCTACACTGTAATACAGAGCCTGTATGTACAAAAATAAAGTTCAACATAAGCCTGTATTATTTAAAAACCAATAAAGTGTGGTCTATATTTTTTAACAGTTTTATTTTGATAAACATGACTCAATATAACATTAACATTACACCATAAGGGTGTTTACTGTTATAAAAATACAGATTTGTGAGCCTTAGCAGAATCGAAGGAAAAATTTTTAGCGCAATGGCCATTAATTGGCTGTCGTGGAACATGTCAACCTAGCAATCAAAGACTACAGATTTTGGCCTAGGATTATAGGAATCTTTTAGGACTCTCAAAATTTGTCTCAGATGACCAAATCGCAGCCAAAATCGTACAGTGTGAACCTGGCTTATGTGAAATTATGTACAGTTAAGTCTGACTGATAAGTTCAGTTCCCAGCAAGAACCTCTTTCCACCTATAAGAGAAACCTTTCGACACCACCATTACTCTGACCTGCAGAGACTCATACTTGGGGGGTGACCAAGCCAGATTAATTGTCAGTCAAAAGTAGTCAAAACAAATACATAAAATGTAGTATAGATATATAACACTTATTGTCACAAATACAAAATACCTATGCATGATGAAAGGTTACCAATGGCTAAATAGTACATTCATGCTGTTACGTGCAGAGGTAATGTTGTAAATCGGTACAAGAGTTGGGCATGAGAGCACAACATCTGGCGTGACCGATAGTGCATGTTAAAATATATCGTTATGATAAATGTATGCAAACCCTTCCAACGGCAGACAAACCCGCTTTAGTTGTGGGTTTACAAATCCCTTGAAATGGCGGACCTGGCAACATTGCGTGAAAACCCGGAATGTGAATACGTAAAGACGTTGTTGAGGAAGTGAACACGTGGGTAACGAGTGTCCACGCTTTTCAGGAAGGTTTAGATTACTCCGTGGTAAATATACTATTCTATGTTATTATTTTTTCTTCTTCTTCTTCTTATCTATAGGTCTCAGTAAGGTGGAAGTCTGTGTGTATGAATTATATTATAAGCGGTTTCAAGAAAACAGTCGGAAGAACTGCTAAATCCAAAAGTTCCGTGACTGACCGGATTGCAGGCTAACTAACTGAACTAGCAAAATGGCTGCTGTCTATATAGCAATGAATAGTAGCGTTTGTGAGGTACGGTGAGCTTGTGATTTATCTAGATCTAGAGTTTTCCGTTCTAAATCAGAAATTTGATTAAGACAAAATGAAAATCAGTTACTGTGACAATTTGCTCAGAAGCTAAAAAGTAAAACGGCAGGTTTCGAAGCGTTCCAGCGGAAACCTGCCTGCAGTGTTCAATCAGCACAGCGCTGTAAATCGAACACGATTTTCTCTGCGTTTGTTTTGTTCATGCGCTTACAAGCTATAGGTGAAATGAGAGTAAGAGTTAATCTACTAGAGTTTACACGGGTAGGCCACGATCATCCATCCTCTACCGCTTATCCTTTTTCAGGGTCACTGGGAACTTGGAGCCTATCCCAGGGAGCATCGGGCACGAGGCGGGGTACACCCTGGACAGGGGCCCACTATTTTTTATACTATTATTTGTTTTGTGTTCTGTAATTTTACAAGCTTGTTTTACAGTTCATGTCAGTCCAATTTACTTAAACTTTCTTTAGCCATGGACCCCTTTAACTGTACATTAAATTCTACAGAGCACTCAGTAAAGACTTATTGTATGAGCATAATGTAACTATGCAAATATAAAGCTTTATTTTTCAAATGTATGACATTAATCTGGCTTATTTATTGGGGACATTGGGCTTTTTCAAATTTATCTTGGACAAAACAGACTAATTCTAAGACATTTATAGGCCTAGTTGGATTTGAGTTATTGAGGTTTGCATTAAACCCTTTCAATTTAAGTAACTAGTCAAACCAGTTAGTAAGAAAACAAAAAAACATAACCGCAGACCCCCTGGCTTTGCCTCACACACCCCTGTGGTGCCACAGGCTCCACTTTGAGAACCAGTGACTTTGTTGTTGTTTTTTTCCCCCCACATCATTATATTCCTGGGACATACAGTAAATAAACTTTCAGTCATAATTTATATTTAGGCAGTCATTTCTTTAGGCACCTAATGGACAGCCCCTTGAAATGCTTTCCATAACCACCCACTCTTTATTATACTCTTCTGGGGGGAAAGGTAGTGGTATGGATCTACTAGCATGTTTTCTGGATCTCAACTTTCTTTTTGTTAGCTACAGACTGAAAATGAAGTGCTCCAGTATACAAGGGGCTTGCTTTATTATTGTTTGGAAATGCAGCCTATTATGAAAAGCTCATCTGTGGAAAATAATGTAGACATATTCTACTTTAATTACTTGCCAAGTGCATTTGATACCACAAGGGTTACTTCTGTATTAACAAAATTAACAGTTAAGATGAACACAAATTATGGAAATGAAAAACACCAGCATAAAATAAGAAATCTTATAAGATTGCTTTAGTCTAAATATACGTATGCAATGTACATCAGCTACAGAACATCATAATCTTAAGCAATAAGTACATGTTGCCATCACCCTTACTTTTGCTACTGCAGCCATTTATTTGTGTTTAAAACAAGTGTTATATGTTGGTAGCCTTTGTAAGAAATGTTTTTGTTCTCTTGGTAAGACACTCTTGTTCTTCTGCAGAAAACTCAGCATACTGAAAGCCCCCCCCCCTAAAGCTAGTGCCCTAGTAATATAGCATTAGTAGCAGTAGTGTCATAATATTGAGAACTAGCACAGACCTTCATAGCATTGGGGTTGAGCTTCACTCTTACTATGCAGCTCTCAGGTTAGTCGTTATAAAAGCAATAATAAGTTTGTACCTCACTTACCAACCACACTGTTTCACAGTTTCTGGTCAGAGTGATCCTGTTATTGCCAGTTCTCTATCACAATGGCAGTCAGAGCATCCTTTGAGAAGAACAATGAAATTGGCTGCTTTGCAAAGCTCACCAACACATACTGCTTGGTGGCAGTAGGTGGCTCAGAAAACTTCTACAGGTAAGCTCTGCGTCAATCTGTAAGCGGCTGTATGTAATATAGGTAATTGTAACAACATAAACATTTCGGTGCTGCACATGAGTCTGTGTACAATTTGTAAGTAAATAGAGGTCGATCTTTGCAGTGTCTTTGAAGGTGAACTATCAGAAACAATCCCAGTGGTGCACGCGTCTATAGCAGGATGCCGGATCATCGGGAGGATGTGTGTAGGTAAGTTTGAAACTCATCACTGGGTTGTCATCTGACACTAGACATCTGCTACTTTTTTATTTTATTTTTTTTGCCATATGATATATTGTAATATTGAACACAGACTTTTCTTAAGAAAAATATTGTCACTGCTATGGCCTTTGTTCAGAGAACAGCTGTCTACTAAGTGGCCTTTTCAGTCAAGTCTAATTGTGTAATGCAAAAACACACGTATCCATAGTATTCTCCTAATGTCTCCTAGTCATGTGTTAGTTCAGGACATACTGTATTCTGATTCTTTAAGGAACTATTAAATTATTTATCAAATTCAATATCAAAATCATAAGTTTTTAACATCCGCTGAATTCACCAGCGACAAACTTTTCACAGCAGTGGAATATACAATAAACAAGACAATAATACAATAAATAAGACAGTAAACAATCTGGTTTAAATGGATTTGGTTTTGACCCCAAAAAGATTATGTAAGCTTAATTGCATATTATACCACAGCCCTTTTGAATTCCCTAATCTGGCTGGTCGGGTGGTATTAATTATCTATAACAGCAGCTTTGACAGTCGTGCTGGCTGCGAGGTAAAACAAGTTTATATGAATGTTCTCATTTTAATACATTATCATTTCTGTAGTAACCACTGCAGGATGGTGAGGGGATGATTATTTATAACTGCTATAACAAGTGATATAGTTTTGTAACTAGTGATGTAACTATGGAGTACATTGTGTTCATTAATGGGGGGGAATTTGCACATTACTGTGGCATAAGCTGAATAATGCATAGGACCATGTTATGAAAATAATACACTTGTCATCACAGCACTCTCAAACTTTATTCCTTACTTATTCCAATCATTATAACTTCCAAAAATGTGTGCATTTCAAATTGATGCATTGAGATTATACTTGTGATGATGTTTGATTTTGGATAACTCCACTATTAATGTGTGGAGTTTTATTGAGAAGCACATGTTCAAATTCTGTTAAAATGAACCATTCAGTGGCAAACTCAAATCCACGTGCGTATAACTGCATTCACCTTTATCTGTGTAGAGAACTGGTCCTGATTTCTGGCAAAAATCTCCCCTTTACTTCCAAGGAAACCGTCACGGACTTCTTGTGCCCAACAACACAACAGATCAAGAGCTGCAGCACATGAGGAACTGCTTGCCAGATGCTGTGCGCATTCAGAGAGTGGAGGAGCGACTGTCTGCACTTGGAAATGTCATTGCTTGCAATGACTATGTGGCTCTAGTTCACCCCGATCTTGACAGGGTCAGAATTATTTTTGTGCTCAAAGACTAAAAATGAACCAATACCTATTGTCCAGAGTTTGTGTATGAAAACATCTAAAAGATTTTAGTTTTCAGTATACTATGTAAAGATGTGAATGCCTGTCACAAGTAAATAAACGTGCTATGTTGCCTACGTGTGTACTGTATAGAACACCGTGGCAGTAGCAGAATTTAAATTGGATTTTAATTTAAATAATTGGCAGCAGTTGTAGGTATTTCATAAAACATGGTGTGCTGTGACGTAATTTCAAGTGTGATTAACGGCTGCTGTGCTGCACAGGAAACAGAAGAGATTCTGGCTGACAATCTTAAAGTGGAGGTGTTCAGGCAGACGGTGGCTGAGCAGGTGCTTGTGGGTAGTTACTGTGCCTTCAGTAACCAGGGAGGCCTTGTGCACCCCAAAACATCTATTGAAGACCAAGATGAGCTCTCATCACTCCTACAAGTGCCTTTAGTCGTGAGTGAATGTTCTCAAACTCGCATATTAATCTCGTATTAATACACTGTGGTTTTCTGTTACATTGTTCTTAATGAATAGTCACATATAATTGAGATTAATTATGCAGTTATACTGTGAGAATATTGGCTCTAAAATGCTGTTTGTAAACTTTTAATATAATCCTTTTTAAATGCTTATCTCAGCTGTTCTTTATTATCTACTTATTTTACTTAAAGTGCACCTATTATAGTTTTTCAAATATTACCTTTCATGTAGTGTGTTTATATAGCTGTTTTTGAATGTAAAAACATCTGCAAAGTTTAAAAAAATCAGAGCGCATGACAAACGGGGTTACTGACTCCCAGAAGAACGAATGGCTGAAATGAGTCGTTAGTAATTCCAGACTTACTTCCTGTACTAACCTACGTAATTTTGTAATAAAAAACCCACCTCTGGTCTTCATTGGCTGCTGGCAAACAGACTGAGCTGAAATTGGATATGGTAATGAGGTTTCCTTTTCGATACACGCTGACCGCAGTAGACCAATCGCAACAGACTGGGCCATCTGACCAATCAGAGCAGAGTGTTCTCACTGAAAGGAGGTGTTTAGAATGAATCCTTTAGAACAGATCGTTGAACAAGTTGTTTGTGAAACTGGAGGAAAGGGTAATTCTGCAATTTAAATTATGAGCATATTAAAGTGTTTTTTGACCTTGGATGCATGTAAATATATTGTACGAGTCCTTTAAAACAAAATTAGGCACGTTTCAAAATCATAATAGGTGCACTTAAATGCTATTGTGATGCAGTGCTTAATGCAGTGCAAGTAATTGGGCTCTTGTTTTAGGCCGGTACTGTAAACCGAGGCAGTGAGGTGATCGCTGCTGGCATGGTGGTGAATGACTGGTGTGCCTTCTGTGGTTTGGATACAACAAGCACAGAGCTGTCAGTCATTGAGAGTGTGTTCAGGCTGAGTGAGACTCAACCGAGCACCATAGCCACCAGCATGAGGGACTCGCTTATTGACAGGTACAGTACAGTAGCTTTAGTGATTTACATAACCTTTTATTCTTATTTCTTTGTCCAAAAAAAACCCCACTGATAAAAAGTTAAGAACACAAACGACATGAATTTCAGCATTTGGGACAGAGTACACAACTTTGTCTATGGGGAAAAGCAATGCTTGTGAAGATGTGTGTTCAGTGCTAACGGGAATGTTTTCATTTTGTGTTCCAGCCTCACATAAATTCTGCATGGATGTAAAACATGTTTTGGAAATGGGTTGAATACCAGACCAGGATATGGACATCACCATCAAGTGCAACATTTATCCCTTCCTGGACACAACTATAGAGATACACATACACTTTGTATTGTTTTGTAGTGTATAAAGTGATGTAAATCTAAATTTAAGTAAGCAAAATTACATTGATAAATCCAGTTTGCAACATTTTCATTGGTAAAGCTGCAGAACAAAGTGAGGGGGGGGGCTTACCATGTAAAATATTCATTGAGTAAAGAATTTTATTGTCTCTTATTGTGTCAATGTAGTGCAGTACCATTAAAACTTTGGTTAATACTCATGCTGATGTTTGGAGAATTTCTGCTTAACCTCATCGTTTCCTTGTGTCATTGCAAACCAATAATTTTAATAAATTAGTCTGTTTTACTGGAGGAAAAAAGTAATATGTTAATGATTTATTTGTCATATGATCAGCAACAATATAATATTGATATATCAAATTCAGTTTTATATCATTCATATCAGCACTTTACCACTGAAAAATGTAAAAGTTTATGCATCAGATGATCCCTTTATATATTTTTATTTATATTTTTATATATATATATATATATAATGCATTTGCCACTAGGTTCCACTTGTATTGAATTTTCTCTATTTTTCAGTGTTGATTAAAGTGTCAGTATGCCTTTTTTAAATGTAGCACTGCACTTCTTTGGGACTAAATGTTGTAATTATATATTGTAATCTAATATTCTATACCCATGTGATCATTTTTGCTACAGCTGGTTAAAATGTTAGATAACAAAAGCAAGATTTTTGTAATGACTTCATTCAAATCTCAGTGAGCCCATGTGGTGGATAAGTGTGCACTTTATTGCCATTTTAATGTGGTGATTGCAAGCAGAGTAAATACTGAACAATGCATAGCTGTGAGAAATGCAGTCTATTAGTAACTGTTTGAAGTGCTTCATTCTTTGGTGTTTTGCTTTTTCATGTACATCTATGCAGCAGTTACATTCAAGCAAGTTTTGCATCATAGAATAAAAACAAACAAAGGGAGTAGGTAAAACAAAATGTATACCTCCTAATTAATGCAATATTCACAAAGAATCTTATTAATAAGAGTTCTCTTTAAAACCTCTTCACAAAAGTGCTGAGAAAAACTTGTGCAGCCAACTACACCAGTGTATCCACGCCTTTTTTATAATTTGCCAACATCTTAAAGAAAATGTATTTCATGCCAGAACGTGACCTTTTTATTTGTGTAGTATGAAATTGGCATGTTCAATAGCATACTTTACCCATTTAAAGCTTTTTGACTTGGATGTAGTCCAGAGGGCCTGTTTTTTTTAGTGCTAAAATGTTTTGTGATTAATATTGGGATTAGCATTCCCCTTTCTTTAAAGAGTTTCTCCTAAATCATCAAGTTAGAGTTACTCTTGGCCCAAAGATTCTTTGTGAATACGTCCCTGATCTATTGCTATGAAACTGAACGATTTTAACATCAGTAAGAGCATCATATACAACAATACATACAAAACACACATTTTGATGGGTCCCACCTGACCAATGTTAAAATGTCCATCTCCATATCTCCCAAGTTATAAACTCACTCAAATATAATAAGCAAAATATTAAAATGCAAAAAGATATATGCAGTTTGTAGCACGTAATTGTAAGGCCATTCATGGTTGAGTGCAAGCATTAACAACATTCTAGTGACTAAAAGGCCGAAACACACCAAGTTCGTTTTTCTTGATTTTTGCATTTTTATATTGAGAACCGAATTCTCAAAAATGTTTCCTCATTCACTGTAAATAATATCAATTTGGTACAGTCAGGCCCCCCACATGATCTTACCACTACGGTGTTTTTGGGAAACAACCCCAAAATTTGGAAGTGCAGCCTATATGTGTGGTAAATCTAATTGATTTAATGTGCAATAATGGCCTTAATAGTAGTCAGACAACTCTTGGAACATCTATTGGAAGTACTCTATAGGTTTTCAGTTTTAATTTTCCTCTCACCACTCAGTTTTGCTTATGAACTACACTAACCGTCCACTTATTAGGACACCTGTACACCTGCACATTCATGCAGTTATCCAATCAACCTGTGGCAGCACCAGAATGCATAAAGTCATGCAGATACACGTCAAGAGCTTTAGTTAATGTTCACATCAAACATCAAAAGTGTGATCTCTGTGACTTTAACTATGGCGTGCTTGCTGGTGCCAGATGGGCTGGTTTGAGTATTTCAGAAATTGCTGATCTCCTGGGATTTTCGCCCACAACATGATGATCAGAGGAGAAGGACCAGACTGATCTGAACTGACAGGAAGTCTGTAGTAACTCCAATAATCACTCGACAACCGTGGTGAGCGGAAAAGCATCTCAGATGGCACAACACATCAAAGTTTGAGGTGGCTGGGCTACAAGAGCAGAACAAGACTCTGAGGCCATCATAGGCACAGACTCACCCAACCTGGGCAGATGAAGACTGGAAACATTTTCCAGCTTCTAATGTGTGATGTGAACATTAACTGAAGCTTTTGACCTGTATCTGCATGATTTTATGCATTCTGCCAAATGATTGGCTGATTAGATACCTGCATAAATGACCATGTGTAAAGGTGTTCCTAATAAAGTGGATTGTGAGTTCATATTGCACGAGTTGGCATATGCAGCACAAGGGGTATAGTGGAGACATCTGAACACTCCTGCCCTTCGCGATAAACACAAAGCAATTTCCTTAGCAATTAGTAGAATCAATTTAAACTGTTTTAATATAACTTTGCAAACTAGCTAAATAGATAGTGATACCCATCTTGTTAACATCTGGCAGAATTAAATAATGCTGTCTGCGATGTGCGATTAGGTGATCACAAAAAAAAACAATTAGAACACAATTATACACTTATAACCGTTCTGTCCAAACTTCCGAATTTCAGAATGAATTTTACTTGGCTAGTAAAATACTGAAGTGGGCAGGAGGAAGTCAAATAGAGGTTGTCAACAACTGTATAAAAACAGTAACTGTATTGTAATGTAGCCCTGGTATTGGTCAGACTTACAATGTCATATTATTATAATGGAGGCCAATGAAAATGCTTTTTTAAACTACTTAATTTATCTGCAAACATTTACAGAAGTGTGTGCAGAAGTTTACATGGGTGTTTGTCAACTTATTATTTTTTATTTAATTTTGCTTAACAGTGAAAAAAAATTTGATAACTCCATAAGCTTTTGACAGTAAAACTCATTATTATAGCAGCGTAACTAAATACGTTTGGATACACACAAGAAGTTTGTAGATCAAAGTAAAAGAGGCTAGCATGGTTTAAACTTGAAACTAGAAAAATGCTCAGTGTAGGAATAACAAAGTGACATTAACATCTGAAACATTCATCATTGCATAATCAAACACAATCATTATGTCAATTTGCATCGTTGGCCAACTGCATAATTAGATAGTGGCAATTATAAAATCAATGTAGATATATTACATTTCCTGGAATACCACTTATGTCTCGCCAATAAACTTCAATAAACTTTAACAAAGCTCTATCCATAAGTAATACTGATTCCATCATCGATTTTTCAATTTCAGTAAACCTAGTGCCCTAAAGATATCAGCTGCAGTAAAAGAAAAGGGGAGATGGAAAATTATGTTTCAGCAAGGCATCTGTGGAGACAGTTGAATTGATGACCGGGTATTGCCACTTTGAGAAAAGGTCTCAAACTTCACACACTCCAGCTAGTTGTGATCTTTTAAGTCAAACCTTACATTGAGAGAATGGAGAAATTTGTTAAGCCAAGCGACAGTTACAGGGTTGCAATACAAGTCAGAGGTTGTAGTGCACATTTAACCTGTTCTACACACAATTATCTAAAAAAAAATTAATACCTTGTTATTACACATTCACAATCAACATAGTATAATAAAACACAAGATTCATTTACTATGAACTATATAGTAACGTTGGCTTACAAACTGCTAGTTGTAAATTAGGTAGTTAACTAGAAAATGCAAAAGGTAATTAACATGCTAACTGCAAAAAAAAAAATGAGTAAAAAGAGTGAATGAGTAAAAAGTAATGAAGGTTGGGCAGTTACACACAGGTGGAAACAATGTTCACATAAAACAGAGAAACTAAGAAATCACACTGTATTTTTGAGATATTAAGTGTTCCTTTGCTAACACTGAGGCATTTACATATTTAAGCAATGAGAAGGGATTCAGCTATAACACAATCATATGCAGAATTTAAAGATTTGGTGGAGATAATATGGCATCGCAACAACGGCATCGCCAGAGCAAAGTTGGTTTACTTCCTTTTGTAACCTGAGGGCGGTGACGTGTGTAACTTATAAAAGGCTGCTGCTAACTCGCATACGCTGGTATACTCATCATTTTCCCATTTTCATCTTGTTGAGGAGTGGAAGAAGAGGATTCAGCACTATGAATAGCTTAATATATAAAAGAGCTGACATATTTGCAAAGTGTAGGACGTGCTTGCAACCGTAAGTTGTACTGCTAACACCATTTCAATGGAAACTAATTCAGTAGGAACAGAGATCATACAGGCATCACTGCAAGCTAAGAGACCTATAGTAATAGGGCTTGGAAAAATCATTGGGTCACCTGCCACTTGTGATTGGGCAGGTCTTTGGAGCACAAGTTCAGGAGACACTGGATGATCAACTCTCCTAGCACAAACTAAACATATGCAGTGCTATCAGGGGGAGCCCTTAGCATGATCACATTATTTCTGAAGGAGTTATGCAGAATGCAGCACATGCCAAATTAGGACTGTTGCAGTGGACCAGAGTGCAAAGGTGGGTTCAGTCAGGACAAAGACTGACCAAACCACCAAAGTATGATTCACCACAAATGGTCTGGTGGTGCCAGGTTTAAAAATACACAACTGATGGTGAGCTTTTTAAAGTCCTACAAAATGTTTTATTACATTGTAGTAAAATGTAGTATAAACTTAGGATACTATATTTAGTGTAGTATATTTTGGTCATCTAGGTTCTTTTATTTAAAAAATGCCATTTCTAAATCTTTCCAGAGTTCTTAAGCAAGTCTGGAAAAGGCAACATGAATTACAATCAAGTGCCTACCATAAGCACTGATAGAATAATAACAGGTACAATTAAAGCACATGTAAAGAGGTTAAGAAAGGTTAATGTACAAAATTGTACAATGTCTCTATACTTTTGATAGGTTTTGTTTTTGTGGGTTATTCGAACTGTGATGTCAGTGCCAGACATTAAACTCCAGTTCACAGAATGCATCGTGGCCTACAAAAATGGCCACCACGGACTACATCTCCCAAAACAGTCATGTGCCTACTCACTTGGAGCGTGACTTGTGTAAAGATTTCCTGCTACAATATTCCCTCAACTTCTCTGGTCAGGAGAGAGTTTCTGGGCAGCACCAAATTGCTCAGTTCATTAAACTGCTGACAGAAAAGGTGCTAGCCTGGCATAGCTAGCCTGGCACTAGTCTGGTCGCAAGGTGGGGAACACATCACAGTGTATGACCACTTCATTGAACTTTTCTCAAGAACCTTTGATCACTCTCCAGAAGCAGAGGAAATCATGGAATTACTTCTCTCTGTCAAGAAAGGCCAATGTACCACTGCTGAAGCACTGCTGAAGTTTGATTTAAACGTATCACTAAGATTTAAACTAGGACATTCTCACTGAGCTCACCTGCCGTGACCACAGAGTGTCTCTTGATTCAATGACTGAGCTCTGCATAGGCCTACATCAACTCCTCAAGAACAAAAGAATGAATAAAGTGGAGTGGCGTTCATCATCAGACCATAGCACCATAGGACCCATGCAGATTGGCCGAGCTAATCTGAATGTTGTGGAATGCCAAAAACACAGCAGAGAGGGACTTTGCTACTACTGTTCAGTCGCACACATCAAGTCATCCAATGTCCCTCGTGCCCTGCACCCAAGTTTCCATCCCCCCCCCCCCCCCGCTATAGTGAGTTCATCTCGTTTTCTATATTCTCAGACATTTTCCATTATTAGTCCAGATTAGACCTTCAGAAGGTCTATCCATTGTTACAGTGCAGATGGTCTCCAGAGTAATGGTATGGCATTACTGCCTGTTGCACCTCCTCTGGTGTCCATAGGATTACCGCTCTTCCTTCAGCCTTGCCACCATGCCTATCAGAACCAAAACCATACAGGCCTCTCCAATATATAAGGCTACAACCCCACTGGCCCAGTTAACGCATGCTCAGTGCCATTGGTTCCATATGGTTTCCTCCTGTTACACCTAATACCACTGCTTATGACCTGTCTACACCTCACCAGCACCTCAAACAGTCTGCTCAGGATTTGATCGTGTTGCCACCTCTGGCACCCTTGGGAAAGCGCAATCTTGCAGCCTGATGAGATGTGCTGGAGACTTGCATTTGGACTGCTGCAGAGGGGGTAGCATTCTTCTTGGCCAAACCACTAGTGCAGGTTCAGTGGGCAGGGGAGTGTGTTGTATGTTGCTCTGATAAGAAAATTATGCCTTGCCTGTGGGATTTTCCACAGGTCCGCCATGCTAATGTTTCTGCTAACAATTCCTTCCCTGGTTGTGCCTGTGCAACAGCCTTGAACTTATAGCGCTCATCCTCCATCCTTGTCACCTCAGACACTACCAGTTCCTTCCTTTATTTTCCTGCTGGCCTTGGACCAGACCTGCAGAGCTTCTCCCCAACCAAGACCTGTCTCTTCCTATCTGGACTCTGTCGACAAGCTCTTTGCGCTGAAGCCTGCTAACTGCCAGATCGACTTCAGCATAGGCTTTCCACTTGCGGCCCATGTGGACTTGGACATTTGTATTCTGTATGGTCAGTGTACTCCCTCATCTCTGACACTAGCCTGCTAGATTGCAGCGGTAGCTGTAAGATGTTATTTCCAAAGAGACCAGTTTCAAATAGGAATCGTGGCAAACCTAGCCACTTTCTGATGAAAGAGTTGGCTTTCCCATCCATCTTTCTAACTGTGGATAAAAGGATTTCACACAACTTCAATGGCCAAATTATTCTCTAATACAGTGTGGTGTGGTAGCACCAGACCTTGTACTTTCCTGGAAGTAGGCTTCGGTCAATCCTTGCCAGATCATCAGAAAGCTGTTCGCAAATGCTTCCCAAATGCTTCCCACACTCTTCCCATATGCTTATCAGAGAGCTCAGCCGTGTACAGTCTCCCAAGGCTTTTGATGGACTGTTCATCCAGCAGTGGGATTTTCTAACCACCAGTGACAAAGAAGGTGTTGCCATTCCTAAGCATGAGACTTTGGGATTTAGTGGGCTTGATCTTCATCCTTGCCCAGGACATCAGTTCATCCATCCTTTTTAGCAGCCTAGCTGTACATGGTGCTGTCAGCAAGAGGCTAATATCATCATCCATGTAGCTTCTCGAGGGGGCAGTTTCTGCCAAGATGGCAATCTGACTCCTCCCACCACCTGTCTTGCTCCAATGAGTATTACCTTGAAGGTGGTCACAAACAAGATGGGGGAGATTGAGCATCCCATGACAATTCCTACCTCCAACTGCTGCCATCCAGTAGTTATATCCTAGAGGGCAAAGCACATCTGCAGGTACTTGAAGTAATTGGAGACCAGGCGCCTAATGTCATCAGGCATATGGAAGAACTCAGTGGTGTAGTTGATGAACTGATGTGCCACTGAACCATATGCATTCACAAAGTCAAGCCAAACAACGTGCAGATCTTTCTTTTCGTACTTGGCCATTTGATCTGCTCCCAAATCAACGATGAGTGTTCCACACACCCTGGGAAACCTGGGACCCCTGCCTTCTGGAGCTGGTGTCAACATAGTCATTCTCTGTGAGGTAGCTGGTTATTCTTCGTGCCAAAACAGAGAAGGTCTTTCCTTCAATGCTGAGCAAGGCGATGCTCCTAAATTGGCTGATCACTCTAGAGTCCTTTTAATTGGGGATGAATACCGCCACCGCTCTTCATCACGCTGATGGCTTCAGCAATGCAGGGAATTTCTTTTACAGCTTGTAGGGGATACCATTAAGGCCTGAAGCTGCTGATGATTTGGCTTTTCTGACAACCTCTCTGACTTCACTGAGCTTGGGGGGCAAGATGTTAAACTGGGACACGGGCAGGGCTAGATGAGGCACTACCCTGGCAAACCTAATGGCTCATTCCTTGCTGGATTGCTGTATTGCCTTCTGATGTATTCTTCCAGCTTAACCTGGTCGTTTATAGCTTACCATTCTTTGCTTCTTCCATTGCTGCCTGGCATGCTTGAAGGGATTCTTGTAGAAGTTGCTCATTCCTTCTCCTTCCTTTTCCTGTGCACTCAGGAATCTATAGGCTGCTCCACAGGACTCGCTTGATATCCTTCCACAGCACTTTGAGACCGTCTTTCTCACTCTGTGTTGCCTTCCTCCAGTTCCTTCAGAGTTGTTGTCGCTGGTGCACCAGTTGCTCGATCGCTCTCTCTTGCCTCCCTTTTTGTCTCAGCACAGTGGTTTTCTTGGTGGTAATTATGCTGAACCTGACTTTATACTCCTGGTAGAGAATTTCTCCAAACAGGTTGAGCCTAGCCTCCACATACACTCGCAGTGATCTCTCCAGTATTTTTCTCAGGTCTGCATCCAGTCTGTGCAATACAATTGTCAGGCCATACATTGGCCTTTGGTCACTTGATTTTGTTCTTCCTAGCTGAAAAGAAGTTTTCAGCAAAGGCAAGGCCAGCCTCACAGAACTTATGACTGTGCCATAGAGCTCATGCCTGGCACTATGCCCCCTCACAGCTGAATTTATCCCTGGTGTTATTGGCTGGAGGGGGCTACGCAACTGTTCATCATCAATACAAATCATAAAAATCTTTAATATCTAAAAACCGCACAGAGACTCAACTCAGGACAAGCACAGTGGGTACTCATTTTTTCACCAAATTCCAGTTTACCATCTCATATCCATCTAGATAAAAAAAACCCATCACAGCAGACTCTCTCACACACATTTGTCCCACAACCCCACAGCACCCATTGACCAGTCATGTTTTGTAGGAGCATTATCCTGGGACATTGATCAGGAATTAGTTTGGTCCTCAAATCAAGATGTGGCCTGTTTTCAAGAACTTCATGCCCAGCAGGCAAGACCTATGTGCCAGCGACCCTGCAGAATAAACTGATCACTTTGGCACACATCTCACCTGGCACAGAACATTCAGAGAACATATCAACCCCTTAAAGGTAAATACTGGAGGCCCCATATGATCACTGACATTCATACATTCATTTTATCATGTTCCATCTGTGCCGAAGCCAAGCTTCCCAGAATACTGCCTGCTGGCAAACTGGTTCTGCTCCCCGCGCCTAATCAACCTGGCCATAGACTTTCTCCCTGACCTCAGGGCAACCCCATAATCATGGTAATCCTAGACTGTTTCTCAATGTCCTTCAGATTCATTCCTCTGCGGTACCTGCCGTCTGGCTTCACGACAGCAGAAACTATCTTTAACCATGTGTTTAGATACTTTGGCACCTGGGAGGACGTAGTGAGTTACAGGGGAGCACAATTCACATCCAGTGTATGGAACAATTTCATGGAGAAACTGGGAGTGTCAGTAAGCCTCACATCTGATTATCACCATCAAGCCAAAGGCCAAGTAGAGAGAGCTAACCAGGATATTGGCAGATTCCTCAGAATGTTCTATACTGACAATCAGGACAAATGCTACATAACCTAAAATATGGCTGCCACAGACTACATTTCCCAACACACATGCTCCATGTCAAACTTCACCTCACCTGATTACTGACTGTTGTACCTAGACTCGCACATCCTCACACACACACACACACACACATACACACACTCTATAAAAAACAGTCACAGATAGACTCATGATGCAAAGTATCATCCTGTTTTTCACTGCTGACATACCAAGCCTTGTTCTTTTGGAATCTGGTTTTGTCTACACAAATCTGTTCATTGCCTGACCTTTGCCTGTTTTTGACCAAGCACTTGTGTTCCTTTTGGAAATGTTTCCCTGCTGTTTTTGAATAAGGCATTTACCTACAACTGTAGCCACCTCTGCTAGCTAGCCCAAACAACATTGTGAAAGTGTGTATTTGTGTGTGCATCACAGAACTTACCATTCTGCAACACCTGAGAGAAAGTCAATCTGTGCCAGATCAATTTCTGCCTATAGGCATAAAAAGTATTTATTACATCAATATACTTCTTGAATAGCTTAATGGCAGGATGTTTCCAAAGTTCACTAATTGCTGACTCACCTGACCAATGATGTCTTTGTCTCGACTCATGAAGGACAAGCTGTGCTTTACACACACACTGAGTACTCGCTGCCGAGCATCTTCCACATTCATGTCAAACTCAAACCTGAGAAACAGTTTAGACATTGTACTACACCTACACCATGGCAGGTCACACCATCCTAAATTGTTCTAATTACTCTTTGTTTTTAATCATTAACTGTGATTGTTTTAAGTGTGGATTGAATAATAATGATGAATAAACATTTATGAGGCTACATTTGTGAAATATAAATTCATAAACAGAGCCAAAGAAAGAACTGTCCTTATAATGCTCTATCTCACATTTATGCACACATACACACACAGGTTCCTCACACCTCTCATTAAACTCAGGATTCAGATCTTTCTTCTTAACAGCAGTCTTTCTCTTCGTGGCTTTGCTTTTATCAGGCAGCAGAATCAGAGAGATGTAAGTGTCTACACCTTCTTTTGATGATGTCACCAGGCCTCTAAAATACCAAAAACAATCATAAAAAGCAGTACTTCATTTTAAATGCAAGATATTCAGCATGTGTGAATGTTTTAATACTGACTACTATTACTCTACTGGTTTGCTGTTTCTGTTTCAGGTTTTTTTTCTTTCATTAATTTGCAGGTAATTCATATTTTATATAGTTGCATAATGTAAACCAATTTAAGGCAATCATTGCTTTGAAGGAGGCCAAATACTCAATCTATATATGTGTTGCCCAATTCACCAATGAGTTCACCAATAATCCTATAATAGTCCTAATTGTAGAAACAAAAACAAAATTCCCTCAAAGTTGCTATGGTTGTGTTTCCATGATGTTCTATAGCTGGGAGCAAGTTTGTTCAGATTGTTGAGATCGGGACTACAAAAAGAAAAAACCTTATTCATGTGAACAGTCAAAAATGCTATTGGTAGCTGATTGATGAAGTTTTGAAAAAACAGTAAGGAACAGGAATGTAAGTAAGAAGGAATTCATACTGAAAAACAGAGGTACTCCAGTTTAGCACTTCAGTTTTAAACAAGATGACCATCTCAGTCCCAAGTTTAGTGGAAAACTAAAGCAGCATTTTTTTTATATATATAAATTGGATTTGTAATAGAGATTACTTTTTATTGGTTAGCTAGCCATTTATTGTACACTGTGTATGTATATAAAACAACATGCATAGTGTTTCAGGAGGATATTGTTTCAGTTTGCATAGACTGCAGATATAGACTCGAAGACACTAGAGAAACACTGCATGGCAGAAATTTTTCCATGTACTGTGCCATCTCCGTTGGCTTAAGACTTGTGCATATGTTTAATGGAATGGCCAATCAAAGTGGCATATCGATTCCACACATAACAGGATATTACTTAAGGAAAAACTAAGCAATGTACGAGAAAAAACAAGAATCTATTGTTTTCTATTCCAAAGTTTGATTTAGATTCTGTGGAAAAAAGTTACTGTGATTGGCTTGTCGGCTGGTATTTCAAAAACCACTTAAAATAGTATAGACTGGAAGCATTTGCTTTATATTTTCTGCTTGCAGAAAGCCCACATGGGGGTCACAAATGGCAAAATTGCTGTGAGCTCTGCATAGGCTAACCCACATGGGGGCCACGTTGGATTAGTGTGGGTTTGCCCTGACCACAATGCCCCACAGTAAACCTACTCCTACCCAAAGTGGGCCCACATGGTCATGTTTGCTGGGTAGTTGGTTAAAGTTTGGAGCCCCTGTTATAGATACAAGTGTCTTTTAAGCATCAGTATCTTTTACTCAAGATTCGACACTCTTGAGAAACAAATCTTTAATGCCTTCCACCTTTGAAAGTTTACTTTCTGAAATACTAAAATTTCATTTCATTTTGCCTTTTTGTTTAGGAAGTGATACACTGTTTGTGTCTTAAAGTCTCCATATAACTATATTGAAGGGCCAATTATAGAGACATTATCCGAATTGCTCAATGCCAGTATTAATTAACTGATTTAGAATTAAATGAATTCATTCACATTACACAAGTGTATGTTCCATTGAGGGTTATGGAAAAGTTTTGTAGAGTCACAGTTTGATCCTTGAAAAAACCCTAACCACAACTGTATGCTTGAGCTGAATTCAACCTCACTTATAAATTGATTGGATACAATAAATCTGGCAGAATTAATAAAATTAAAAGAAAAATAATATACCTGCAGCCATGAATGATCACAGTAAGTTTTGTCTGATAGGACAGAGAAATTCTGATCTGTCCAGTGGTGGGCATCTGCTTATTACTTAAGACAGGACCAGCACCAAGTGCCACAAGTGCTGCCATCTTAGAGTTCAGGATCTGCATTGAAACACATAACATGAATAATGATTAATGTACTAGTACTAACCATTTGTATTTACATTTTTTTCTGAATATGCAGGACTCCTTTGAGCAGCTGAAACGTCAATTTTATGCTGCATAATTTATATCACTGTTGAATAATTTTTAAACGACATAAAATTCAAACTGTAACTGATAGGTGCTAATGATAAATGATAATATTGTAAAATTGACTTACAGGGCATACCTAATGACAAATGTTAGCCCAATATATAAAGCTTAATCACACAGAAATTATTATTAACACTTCTGTTGTCAAGTAACTCAAATAAACAGCATTTATAGAATGGACATGTAATTGGTTTATTGTTGCTGGTAATAAGAGGAACAGCAACAATGCAAAGGATGCTGGAAAATGATAGTTTTAATTATTTGTTGCAGCATAAATTCTCACATTCTAGCTATATTTATGGCTTCTGTCTATTTTAATTTTTTCCCCTTTCAAATCACTCTCAGCATGTCAGTATCAGTCTGGATGTGTGAAAGCTCAGATGTGTGTGATATTTCATACCTTGAGTTCTGCCCTCAGTAGAATCTGACTCTCAGCTAAAGCTCCATCTAAGCTGAGCCATTGGTCCAGCATAAGCTCTGGCTGAGAGAGAAGCTCTCTAATTGGTAGAACCAGGGAACCCAGTGGCTGATCCCACCCACTAGAGAGCTATAAAGAAAAGGTTAATAGGTTACAAACTCTAAAATCATTACCAGATGAATTATTTATATTTAAATACATATAAATCCTTACTTTAATAACAAGCATGTCTTTGTTGGGGTCTTGAACCAGGAAATGAAATGCTTCATGAAACTGAGGGGATGTTGAGCGGTCACACACCTATAAAAAAGAGAGCAGTGGAGAATATACTGTAAGGTAATGCAAGCCCATATGGATAACCTGAAGTTTGTTGTAAGATTGCTGTCTGATTGCTGTGGATGGTCTCACCTGGATAGCCAAAAGTTTGCTTTGTATGGTCTCACTTTCATTATTCAGTGGATAACTTCACTTGGATAATATAGATTTGAACCCAAAGTTAAAAATGCTTATAAAATAAAATAAAAATGCCTCTTATGCTCATACTTTCAACAAATTCAGTGTTGTTTGACGTTATAGTATCCAGTTGTGGATGAGTAATGACTCATAATTGGACAATAACCTGGTGTCACCCTGAAACAGATGGGTTACTATTTGTGTCTGGTTACTCTCAAGGTTTCTTCCTCATGTTGCGTCAGGGAGTTTTTAGTTGTCACTGTCACCTTTAGCTTGCTCATCAGGGATTTAAATCTAAATTCATATCTGGATTTCAGTAAAGCTGCTTTGTGACAATGTCCTCTGTTAAGAGTGCTACATAAATAAAATGTAATTGAATTGAATATAGTCCAGTCCATAAATATTTGGACATTGACAAAGTTTTGTTTTTTGTTTTTTTTATCTGTCGCCCACAGTATGTTGGAGTGGAAATTAAATAATGAACATGGGCTAAAAGTGCAGACTTTGAGGTTTAATTTGAGGGTATATGCATCCAAATCAGGCAAATGGTATAGGAATTACAACACTTTTTATATAAGGGACCAGAACTAACTGGACAGTTGGCTGCTCAAAGCATTGCCAGGGAAGAAACTGAGCTTCTGGTAATGTCTAAGGGTTCCAGACTTCAGGCAGTCATTGACTGAAAAGGATTTGCAAACAAGCATTAAAAATAATTTTAATCATTTGAATGTAATCTATGATTATATTAGTTTGTCAAATTATTTATGGTCCCTTAAACATGCAGTAATTTCTTTACCATTTATGTAAAATAAATGGTTGTAATTCCTAACTGGTTAATGCAATAATTTAGTTAAATCCGTTGAATTATAGCTGAAAGTCTACACTTCAATCACATCTTGATTGCTTCATTTCAAATCCATTGTGCTGGTGTACAGAAGCAAAATTACAAAAATTGTGTCACTGTCCAAATACTTACGGACCGATGGTAAATACATACATATACACACATTATGTTTGTGTGTGTGTGTGTGGAGAATAACAGAGAATATATAATTATTTTATTAAATTCCTTGCCTTTGTTTTGTAAGAGGTTCCTTCAAGCACAAGTTCAGCTCCAACTTTAGGTTCCTTCCCACTCTTCTTCAACTACAGATGCATACACAAAAAAATACATAAGCAATTACATATAGAAAATGTGTATGTGTGTGTGTGTGTGTGTGTGTATAACTCACAGGCAGTGCATGTGCTCTCTCAATAAGGACAAACAGCAGGGCGGATGAAGGGACAGTTTTATTCTGGTTTGACTGGAAACTTTGCATCTGCAGCACCTGATTAAAAATGAATTCATTTACAAACTTTACATATAATATTTTTGTCTCATTTGTTTAATTTGATTCTCTTTTTATAACTCGTATGAAAATCTGATGTTTTAGGTCATATTTATGCAGAATATAGAAAATTCAAAAGGCTTCACAAACTTTCAAGCACTACTGTACACATACCTTAACAAGTCAGACTGGACAAATTTCATTTAGCTACACATTCATTAGTACATGCCTGCTGTAGTTTGTCTGTTTGCGTTACTGTGGGCAGCCACTCAAGAACCAGATGTAGACGGCCATGTTTCACATCATTTAGAGAAAACCACTGCAACATAGAAAGACAATTTACTGCAATGCAGCTATGGTTTTCATTTACCAATCATTATACAGGGTGTCCCAAAAGTATGTGAATATAGGGAAAATGAACACTTTTTAGCAAAATGTCTTCTTAAATTTTTCATACTAAGTTCTTTTTTTTTCAGCCAGCAACACCTGCTGGGCCCTTGAGCAGGGCTCTTAACCCTCAACTGCTCAGCTTTATAAATGAGAAATGTAAGTCGCTCTGGATAAGGGTGTCTTGAAATGCCATAAATGTAATGTACTGTAAATGGATTTTGTCATAGGCCTTCCTTAGCAAGAAAATTACCACCATACTGGCAGCAGTCGATCATTTTTCTAAAGGATGTTGGCTGAGCCCTCTTCTTGGGCTCCTCACTGCGTACCAGACTTTAGAGGCTTATTTTCAGCATGTCTTACATCGCTTGTTCTTCCTGAAGACACGGTCTCTGACCGAGGAACCCAGTACCTTTCACAGGACTGGAAGGCCTTCATGGAGCTTCTGGACATCAATGCAAGCTAGCCACCAATCTGAATCCAACACAGTTGGCTCACAACTGGTGGTATCTCCACAGTTATTGTAGAGACCTCCAAGGTGACTGGTGTAGATTTATCCATTGCACTGTGTTTGCCCAGAATTTGTTTCCATGTGACACTGGCTGTATTCAAAATCACTGCGCACCTACTACATTTGATTCAGTACCTACTGCTTGGCTCTTGATACAATACGTATTGATCAGTATATGTATGTAGTATGAATACTGTCTGGACATGCTACATCCATGTTGGTGTTGTCATGTGACCTACAACTTAAAAAGAGCTGACATGCTGCCTTCCGCCACTTTTGATTCTGGCAGCTCTTCTGAGCCAGTCCTGCTGCCTTATCGGAAAGCAGTGACCACTGCTTCCATACTGCAGAATCTCAGCAGAAGCAGTAGTAGTCACTAGTGCCTAATCCAAATCTATGACTTGTCTTGTTACACGTTAGGATTTTACACCCACTGTTTAACTTGGGCATTATGTTCAACAAAATACTACTAGGTTTTTGCTATGAAATTGGTGTCAAACAAAAGTAACAAAAATGGATTACAAGGTTTAGTAAAATGGAGGTAATACTCACCTCATCATTGTACTGGGATTTAATAATATCTCCAAGCTTAATTTTGAATCTGTTGTAGAGAAGAAAAAGTAAAATGCACAGACATTTGCTTCTTTTATGACAAACAAATATAATATCATTTAGACAACTGTGCGTATGTATTCAGGGCTAAAAATAGGACCTGACCTCTTCATGAGGAACCACATAATCTCAGAAAAATGCATTATATATTATGTCAATTAGTGATGGATCTTCACTGTGAACTGTTTAGACGGAATAACTAATAGATGTTTATTTATTAATCGTATCTGGTGTGAACCCCTTGTACAGCAATATAACTGCAACTAAATGTTTTCAGTAATTGTTGATCAGTCCTGCACATCGGCTTGGAAGAATTTTAGCCCATTCCTCAGCATCAACTCTAGGATGTTGGTGGGTTTCCTCAATGAACTGCTTTTCAAGTACTTCCACAACATTTCTATTAGATTAAAGTCAGGACATTGACTTGGTCATTCCAAAACATTAACTTTATTCTTCTTTAACCATTCTTTGGTAGAACAACTTGTGTGCTTGGGGTTGTTGTCTTGCTGCATGACCAACTTTCTCTTGAGATTCAGTTCATAAACAGATATCCTGATATTTTCCTTTAGAATTTGCTGGTATACTTTAGAATTCATTTTTCCATCAATGATGGCAAGCCGTCCAGGCCCAGATGCAGCAGAACAGGCCCGAAGAAAGATACTACCACCACCATGTTTCACAGATGGGATAATGTTTGAATGCATGTTTTCCTTTCTCCAAACATAACACTTCTCATTTAAACCAAAAAGTTCTATTTTGGTCTTGTCTGTCCACAAAACATTTTTCCAATAGCCTTCTGACTTGTCCATGTGATCTTTAGCAAAGGCAGACAGGGAGCAATGTACTTTTTGGAGAGCAGTGGCTTTCTACTTGCAACCCTGCAATTTGTCTAATTGTGGATTGGTGGAATCTAAACTCTTTAGAGATGGTTTTGTAATCTTTTGCAGCCTGATGAGCATCAACAACTCTTTTCCTGAGGTCCTCAGAAATCTCTGTTGTTCAAGCCATGTGTGACGGCAAGCCTGCAAATACAACGCGCTCCTCACACAACTTCCGGCAGGGTGCTGAACGGACAGCGTCACATCAGCACCCTGAATGTTTGGGATAACATGGAAGCACATGGCTACGCAGTGGGGCAACAGAAACACATGCAGCTGGCAGCTAATAAGTGGAGCAGCTGCTCTTCATCCTCCTGGAGGAGACAGGAGGGTATAAAAGGGCGCATCCAGTGTGCGGAGGTGAGCAACGTCTCCATTACTAAGGAGAGTAACACGGCTCTCTCTCACACACAGAAGCTTTCAATGTCACACAAGACATTGCTCCACAGCCTCCCGGCCAGCACCCAAGCTCCACTCCCGTCACTCTGGGCACCGCCTTGATGCTGCTGAAACCCACACGCTGCGCTCCATGCCAAGAAGGTCACACCCTGCACACTTCACTCATGCACCCCTCACCTCCACACACTGGCTTTTATTAACAAATAAAACAGCACTTTTCTCCACGTCTGCCTCCTGTGTGTCTATGTTCTGCCCTGCTTCAGCTCTGAGTATCACATGATACAATTCCACAAACATGTGCTGTAAAGATCAATGTTCTTTAAATAAAATGGGGCACTCACACCTGATTGTCATCCTATTGGTTGAAAACACCTGACTAATTTCACATTCAAATTAACTGCTAATCTTAGTTCATGTACTTTTGCCACTCACAAATACATAATATTGGATCATTGTTCTCAATAAATAAATGATCAAGTATAATATTTTTCTCTCATTTGTTTAAGTGGGTTCTTGTTATCTACTTTTAGGAAGATCTGATGATGTTTTAGGTCATATTTATGCAGAAATATACAAAATTCTAAAGGGTTCACAAGCTTTCAAGCACCACTGTATGTGCATTAAATGCCAATAATATTTCACTTTTATTGTTAATGACTACAAGTCAGCCATCTTTCTCCAACTGTGTTGGTCCTTTTTCTATTAGGCCTCCAATGTTTCTGAACACTTTTCCAAAATCCCTGACTATCAGTGTTACTATGGATATTGGAAAAGTGTTCAGAAACATTGGAGGCCTAACAGAAAAAGGTTATCAATTCTGATAATTCTGTCAACTGTAAATATTGTTCTATAATCTGGTGCACAAAACAGTGTCTGAAAATCTCTGTACATTTTATATGCTAGTTATGCATCAATATATATATTTTTTTTTATAATATATTTTTTATAATGTATAATAAATATTCAGACATGTGAAAAAATAAGTACACCCCATGGAAATAGTTGGCTTTTTTGACATATTTGGACAAACAAACATTTGATCCTCTTTGAAACAGTGCCTATAAATACAGTTGATACACGATCAAATGGCACATAAAATTGACATTTTGTAATCATTTTCACAATTTAAATTAACAAAAAACAGACCAGTCACATGGAAATAGTGAGTACACCCCTACATTTATCACACATTAAAATGCAGAAAATTATAATCATGTGTTCAAGATTGGGTGCCAGAACCTGCTTAGGGAGTGCAGGTGGAACCTGTCTTATTTATTCCCCTCTCACATCTAGTGTATGGTGTTCCCTTTGCTATTGAGGTGTGTGGTGTCATCATGCCAAGATCAAAAGTTCTGTAAGGCCAAATCATTTGAAATACATCATTCCACTGTCAAGAAAATAATCTACAAATGGTGAAGATTTCAAATGACTGCCAATTTGTCCAGGACTGTCTTAATAAGTCTTGCAACTGTTACTGTCAAATTGCATGCTTCTACAATCAGAAAGAGACTGCACAAATTTGACCTGCATGGGAGGTGTGCCAGGAAAAAGCCTTTGCAAGACTACAGTTTGCCAATGAGCATATAGACAAAGACCAGACCTCTTGGAATAATGTGCTCTGAACAGACAAATCAGTTGTTTGGCCACAGTAAGAGCAGACATGTTTGGTACAAACCAATGGCAGCTTTTCAGGAGAAACACCTCATACCAACTGTGAAGCACGGTGGTGGAAATGTTATGGTTTGGGGTTGCTTCGCTGCCTCAGGGACTGGACAGCTTGCATTCATTGATTCAACTATGAATTCTGCATTATATCAAAGAGTGCTTGAAGATAGTGTCTGAGAGTTGAAGCTGAACAGAAAGTGGACTTTTCAACAGGATAATGATCCTAAGCACACTAGCAAATCCACCAAGGAATGGATCAAAAAGAAAAAATGGATGGTTACGGAATGGCCTATAAAAGCCCGGATTTGAATCCCATTGTTGTGGGGGGCAGTACATCCAAGAAAACCCTCAAACATCTTGCAACTGACAGAATATTGCATGGAAGAGTGGTCAAAAATTCCAGCAAGCCCGGTGGACTTTTATGCAAAACTCCTACAAGAAGTAATTTCTACTAAAGAGGGCAATACTAGCTTCTGTGGCTAAGGCTGCACTTACTTTTTCCACAGAAGAATATCACATCTATTAATATTTCTGTTGAATAAATGATTGAAAAGGCTAATTTTCCTTGTGGTTTTGTTAAAATATATCAACTTTATTAATAGGCACTGTTTCAAAGATGATCAAATGTTTGCTTGTCAAAAAAGCCAACAAATTTCTTTATTTTTTCACATTACTATACATAATTCAATTACTATTGTGTTATTTTTAATGAAAAACATTTTATTATTATGGCTGTTTTTACAGTGTCAGTTGGTACAATAGTGTACATATAAGGATCAGTTTTGACGTATACTTGAAGTATGTGTGTACATTTGTTGAAACACCCATGCAATACTGACAGTGACTTCACTAACCTTCCAAGGAAGTCATCAGAGTCAATGTCTTTGTCGTAAAGCTCAAACTTCACTTCTAGATTGGGGTCAGGATTCAGAATCACCTAGTACAAAAATCATCATAAAAATTTTAAATGACCATAATCCAATATGATTTTCTTATCTTTTCACTTGTACTAAAAAAATTACTTGCATGGTCTTAAAAAAGGAAAAATATTCAGGGCAGGGCATTCCAGGACTAAGGGTCTCATTTATAAAAACATGCAAAGAACAAGTTTTTTAAATTTGTGTGTAAGGAAACTGCCATCTAAAAAACATTATCACATCAACATGTTTCTTTACACACAAATTTTATACACAAATTTGTATACAGTTTAGAATTTATTAAGAATTATCGTTGATAAATCCCATAAAATTCTAAACTGTATACAAAGTCATGTATCTTAAAACAAAGTCCCACTGTGCTGATCTGCATAATAAAAGAACCTTGAGTTCAACCTGGCCACTTTGCAGTAACATTCAAGAAGCTTAACTGTGCATCACAAATTACACTGATCAGCCATAACATTAAAACCACTGATCAGATGATGTGAATAACATTGATTATTTAGTTACAATAGCACTTGTTAAGGGGTGGGATATATTAGGCAGCAAGTGAACAGTCAGTTCTCCAAAAATGGGCAAGTCTAAGGATCTAAGGGCCAAATTGTGATGGCTAGACAACGTGGTCAGAGAATCTCCAAAATGGCAGTCCTTGTGGTATGTTCCCAGTATGCAGTGGTTGGTACCTACCAAAAGAGGTCCAAGGAAGGACAACCAGTGAATTGGCAACATGTTCATGGGTGCCCAAGGCTCATTGATGCGCATGGGAATCGAAGGCTAGCCAGTCTGGTCAAATTGGTTTCAGCTGACAGAAAGGCAATAGTAACTCTGATAACCACACTGTACAATTAGGGTGAGCAATTTTGAGACAGATGGACTACAATAGCAGAAGACCACGTTGGGTTCCACTTCTATTTTGAAAGCAAAGGGATTCCTTACCCAGCACAGGCATTAGCTGGACTGTTAATCATGCAGGGCTTAGCCCAGATTATTCTCCATCAAAAAATGTTTTTAAAAAACAAAAAACATACTTATAATAGTTTCCATTCATTTGTTTTCTTGCATGTGAGGGCTAATTGCTTAAAAATGTGAAAATTGGACAAGAAAGTTGGAATTATCATAAATCCTGCATTGGGTGTTATCACAGTTTGCAGGACTACCAGAGTGATAAAAAATACAACCCCAATTCTGAAATAGTTGGAAAATGCAAAAAAAACAACAACAAAAAGAGTCATTTGAAAATTCTATCCACCCTGTACTATATTGATAACTCATTATTAACACATTATTTGATGTTTTACATTGTGAATTTCATTTATTTTTGAAAATATACACTCATTTAAAATCTGATGACTGCAACACACTCAAAAAAAGTTGGTACAGTCGACTGTTAACACTGTGCAACATGACCTTTTCGTTTGGATGCTGAGTGAAGACACCAGTTGGTTAAGTTTAGCAAGCAGAATTTTCCCCCATTCATCCATTATGCATTTCTTCAGCTGTGCAACTGTTTGGGGCCTTCGTTGCCTTATTTTGCACTTCATAATGTGCCACACATTCTCAATGGGAGACAGGTCAGGACTGCAGGCAGGCCATGCTAGCACCCGCACTCTCTGCTTATGCAACCATGCTCTTGCAATCAGGGCAGAATGTGGTTCGGCGTTGTCCTGGTCTGGATGGCAACATATGTGGGTCCAAAATGTGTACCTATCTTTCTGCATTAATGGTTCCCTCACAGATGTACACGTTACTCATGCCATGGGCACTGACACACCACCATGCCATGACAGACGCTGGCTTTTGGACCTGACGCGGATAGTCTTTTTCCTCTTTGACCCAGAGAACACGATGCCTGTTTTGTCCAAAAACTATTTGAAATGTTGACTCGTCAGACCACAAAACACAATTCCACTGTGCTACTGTCCATCTCAGATGAGACTGAGCCCAGAGAAATCGGTGGTGCTTCTGGACAGTGTTGATGTATGGCTACTTCTTTGCATAGTGAAGCCTTAACTTGTATCTGGGGATGCAGAGGTGAATGGTGTTGACTGACAAAGGTTTACTAAAGTATTCCCGAGCCCATGCCAGGATATCCATTGCAGACTCGTAACGGTTTTTAAGACAGTGATGTCTGAGGGATCGGAGATCGTGCGCATTCAGAAGTGGTTTTCAGCCTTGCCCAGAGATTTGACCCGATTCCTTGAATCTTTTCATTATACTGTGCACTGTAGAAGGTGAAATGCCCAAAATCCTACTGGTTTGTCTTTGGGGAATGTTCTTCTCAAACTGTTGGATTATTTGCTGATGCATCTGTTGTCAGTTTGGTGAGCCTCGACCATCCTTGCTCTTGAAGGACTAGGTCCTTTTTGGAGGCTCCTTATATACTATGATTAGACGATTGCCTCACCTTTTCACATCACCTTCTTATTTCAACTTGTCACATTGCTATCGGTCCTAAACTGCCCCGTCCCAACTATTTGGAATGTGTTGCATGCATTAATTTCAAAATAAGTCTTCTTTTACT
The DNA here is from genome assembly GCF_023375685.1 of Ictalurus furcatus. NCBI lineage: Eukaryota > Metazoa > Chordata > Actinopteri > Siluriformes > Ictaluridae > Ictalurus > Ictalurus furcatus. The sequence continues at coordinate 12,658,958 of NC_071265.1, read as the reverse complement.
TATGTTCAGTTACGTTCAGTTAGTGACAAGCTGCTCCAAGTGGAGAATTATCTGGGGCTAAAGAAAAAATCTTTAGGCCTACACCCCAAATGGCCAGGCCAGGTTACACCCCTGCTACCCAGTATTAGTATAGTGCTCATCTGTGAGTGTACACATATCCTCATACACAGGAATAACTTAGTATTTCCCATTCTCTGCATAGAAATGTGTGCATTCATAGCTTACACACAAAACTGTGTGCACAATTGATAGATGAAACCCCAAGTCTCCAGTCAAAATTTAGGCTAATTAATACACATTCTAACATACTGTTACACCCCCAGAATTCCTACCTCATACATCTCATTCCAGGTGGGGTTGAGGTTCTCTTTGATCACATGACTTTTGTAGGTTGTGGTTCCAACACTGATCTTCACATAGGGGTCACTCTTTCCCTTCACCATACCACCCATCAAACTGTCCATAGCAATCAAATTCTGAGCCTCCAACAGATGAATACGCAGCACCCCCTAAAGAGAGAAATCAGTGAAAAAATTAGGAAACTCTTTCAAGAAACCTGAAGGCACCTGAGGTACTTCAACATATCTATCTATCTATCTATCTATCTATCTAATTTATTAAAAGAACTTATACACAACTATTACTATTTAATTATTCTTTCATTACCAATACCACTACTACTGTCTGCTCTTTGTTACTACTACTACTAGACTTGTGCTATATATAACAATATAATAAAATTATTTTTACATCGTCATGATGTTTATCACTGATTATTATGTATTACCACACCTGACAACCATTATGCATTGTGCATAGGAGTTCAGAAAAAACACTGGAGAAAGCTAGTGTTCGGGTTAATATTTAGGGTTAGGCTAGGGTTAATATTTAGATGCACTGCATTATGGGCATTATAGCCTGGGGTGGGGGTTGGGGCTATGAGTGTGTGTGAACCACAGAGACACTATCTATCCATCCATTTCCCATAATGCTTATACTACACAGGTTCTCAGGGGAGACTGAAGCCTTGGCCCAGAGAACTCAGGGCACACCCATTCACACGCTACGGACAATTTGGAAACGCCAATCAGCCTACAATGCATGTCTTTGGACTGGGGGAGAAAAACGAGTACCAGGAGGAACGAACGGGGGAGAACATGCAAACTCGTGCACACAGGGCAGAGGCAGGATTCGAACCCACAATCCTGGAGCTGGGAGGCAAACTAGTCTGCAAGCATGCATATGTTTCTTTTGTTTTCGTCTGTGGAAATAAAAACAACTGGAATAAATGGAGCTCATTCAACAGCATTATCTTCTGATTAATCATTTTGAAGGGAAAAGACCTGAAAAGATAGAAATTACACCAGAGTGGCAGAAAGGTTAGCACACTAACCCTTGAGCTCTCTGTGACTAGTAGCCCCACTGAGTAGAAAAGGTAACACTAGTTTGTGTCATCACTCAAAAATTCTCCAAAGAGCAGTCAATACTTTGTGCTACCTCCCTTTGCCAAGATAACAGCTCTGAGTCTTCTCCTATAATGTCTGATAAGGTTGGAAAATACATGTCAAGGGACCATTCCTCCATACAGAATCTCTCCAGATTCTTCAAATTTCAAGGTCCACGCTGGTGGACACTCCTCTTCAGTTCATCCCAGAGGTTTTCTATGGGGTTCAGGTCAGGGGACTGGGATGGTCATGGCAGGACCTTGATTTTGTGGTCAGTAAACCATTTTTGTGTTGAATTTGATGCATGTTTTGGATCACTGTCCTGCTGGAAGATCTAACCACAGCCCATTTTAAGCTTTCTTGCAGAGGCAGTCAGGTTTTCATTTAATATGTGTTGATATTTGATAGAGTCCATGATGCCATGTATCCTAACAAAATGTCCAGGTCCTCTGGCAGAAAAACAGCCCAAAAACACTAAAGATCCACCACCATATTTAACCGTGGACATGAGGTACTTTTCCATATGGCTACCTCTCTGTGTGCACCAAAACCACCTCTGGTGTGTATTGTAAAAAGGTATATTTTGGTTTCATCTGACCATAGAACCCGATCCCATTTGAAATTCCAGTAGTGTCTGGCAAACTCAAGATGCTTGAGTTTGTTTTTGGATGAGAGTAGAGGCTTTTTTTCTTGAAACCCTTCCAAACAACTTGTGTTGATGTAGGTGACTTTGGATTATAGTTTTGGAGAATTTCTGACCCCAAGACACAACTAACTTCTGCAATTCTCCAGCTGTGATCCTTGGAGATTTTTTGGTCATTCAAACCATCCTCTTCACAGTGCATTGAGACAATATGTCTATATTATACTTCCAGGTTGATTCATAGCATTTCCAGTTACCTGGAACTTCTTAATTATTTGCCTCATGGTGGAAATGGGCATTTTCAATGATTGTGACACTCAAAAACCTTTTGCTGCACATCACAGCTATATTCCTTGGTCTAATCTATTGTTATGAATGATTAAGGGAATTTGGCCTATGTTTTACCTCATATTTATACCCCTGTGAAACAGGAGGTCATGATTGAACAATGGTACTTCAAATATATTTTTCTCATATGAATTCATAGGGGTGCCAATAATTGTTGCACACCTATATTCAACAAAGATATTATTTTTTATTAACCTGTGTTGTGTTTGCAATTGTTTGACATCCATGAGAGCAGAGTATTTTTGTGAATTCTTTTTAACAAAAGATCAAAAGTCTAAACAATAAAGACAATTTTTCACATACTTCATATTTACCAAGGGTGCCAATATTAGTGGCGGGCACTGTACAGTATATACTCAGCACTAAGATCTTTCTCCAATCACACCAGATATGATCAATACCAATGGATTCCATTGAGTAAAAAAGCAAGTAATTTTTGTGATAAGATGTTGTGTGTCTTTCAATTTCAGCAAGAAATGTCTATCTATGTCGTATGATCTATGTCGCAGTACTCTGGAATATTGCTGGTAGCTTTGGGATTAGTGGAATTAATAAAATGGCAAATCTGCACGTATCCCGAAAAAGATTCACATCCAAACTCAAATTGTTCTCGTAGTTGGTTAAATATCAAGGTATTGTTTTGGTACAGATCACCTATCACTCTTGGCCCTTTCCATGCCATGTATGAAATAGAGATTTTTGAACACCATGGAAAAAATCTATATTCTGAATGAATGGTGTCAGGCCTGATAGTAAGCCCCCTTTCCCTGCAAATTTTATCATGCCCTGCCACACTTTAACAGTGTTGAACAGGAAAATATTATTTCTTATTTCAGGCAGGACTTTAGGACCCCTACTGCTTGTGAGCAGACTTAACAGACTTAACTCACTTAACTCAACACGGCTGATAGTCTAAATGAGAACTCAGCCATGTCCAGATTGTACAGGTATGGCAAGCCCAGATGTAAAACCTTAAGTAAGGTAGTGCCTGGCCCCCTATTAGGCCCAAATTTACCAGACAGTTCTATGGGTTGCTATAGACAACCTAGCCAGAAGAAGAAAAAAATAATAAGGAGAAGAAGAAAAGGTAGAATAACAATAGGGTGCCTATGTACCTTTGGTGCTTGGCCCACTATTAATAATAAGAAGAAGAAGAAGAAGAAGAAGAAGAAAAAGAAGAAGAAGAGGACGAATAAGAAGGAAATTGTCACTTGCATATTTACATATTTCCTCACCTGGGTGCCAAAGCCAGGGTAAGAACATGTGTGTTGTGGTAGCACACGTGCTATTTCTGTATTTTTTTCAGCAGCAGGAACAGTTGGATAAACCTTTTCATGAGAACTGAAAAACACAAATCACATACACAGACACACACACAATTTATTTACCCATAGGTGAGGCATCTGCCATTAAATACTAATGTAACTGCTGACCAATGCACAAAAGTGTGAGAAAGGTAATAAATACAGAAATAATGAGTGTTACATATTCAGTACCACTGTGAAATATTTAATCCTCCTTTTCTCCTTTTCTAAAACATCTGTATTAAGCATTCCACAAATTCATAACTTGGATTAGTATTGGTCAGTAATGTAGTTGTAAAGTGTAGTTGTTTATCAGGGTAATAATATTAACTGGCTGCTACAGTAACATAGTTTGTCATAGTTTGTATATAGTATAGTTTGTCATAGTTTGACATAGTTTGTCATAATGTTAAGTCAATGCAGGGATTATATGGAATCACCTTTAGTTTATACTTTTCATTCTTTCATTGACTCTTAGGTTAAAGTTGGATTCAATTTGATCAATAATAAATTATTATATACAAATGGGAAATATCCTAATTATATCCAAAACAGTAAATAACACTGATCGATTTCAAAACCATTTCTAATGGGCATGCTACAAATGCTAACCACTGTGATTATATCCAATTTTTTAGAAAAGCCAAAGGGCAAATGGGAGCAAATAAAAAGCTTAACATTTAACTGCTTCAAATTTATATTTACTAGCCGATCATCTTTCCTTCATGACAGTTCCATCACATTATTATGCCAACTAGCTAGGTAATTAGCATGTTTTTTGTTAAGCATCTGTTTACTCAGTACATACTTAACAGGAAATAATCCATGAACTGTCAATTATAATGTGCTTTGTGCCAACTCAAATTTGCTCCTGATATACCCTACTCTCCTTGTACAACAAGTGACCACTCATCCGGTTGCAAGTGAAAATGAACAAGGGCATATTAATAAGAGTGTAGCAGCACAGGGCCACACTGCTAAATTTCATTCAATGTCCTCTGAAAAGAAAAGGTCTATAACAGAGATTACATTTCAGGCAGAGTTGCTTTTAACTCACTTATCAGCTGCCTTATCCAAGTGTTGCTCATTATTGGTTGTACATGCTGAATCGCTTATTGTGATTGGTTTCACAGTCTTACTGGCTCCTCCCACTGAGGACGCTTTACTCAAATCCTGTAAACATAGTACGAGACAAGGTTTGCAAAGTTTCATTAATTCTCTCTCTCTCCCCTTCACACACACACACACACAACACACACACACACACACACATATGCACACACCCACACACCTACCTTTGTCTCATGTCCTGTGTCATGAGTGATATCTGCTGCCAGTACTTTCTGTGTGTCTTCAGAAACTGATACAGGTACTGGTACTGTAGAAGCCACTAGTTCATTGAGCCTGATGAAAGGAGACACATAAATAGATGTGCTTATTAGTTATTTTGTAAACATAACAAATATTCATGCCATAAACATACAGAATCCATATTTTGTTTCTGTTGGTGGTTTATCTGGGTGGATAAATGTGCTGTCAAATAAAGTCCTACAGAGACATTTTTAATATTAGAATTCATTATACACACATTCATTTGCTTTTTTTCATTTTTGAGAAACCTGTTATATTTGGATTTGGTATAATAGCCAACCAACTGTAAAGCTTAGTTCATACATGGGTATATTGTCAAATTCAGGACCAATGATTTTAGGAAACGAGCAGAGGTAATAAAACCCTTCAGTGGCTGTGTCAATACAATAAATATTGATACTGTTACAGTGATTATTGACACCACATAAAAATGGGCAAAATACTAATAAATTTGTGGATGAAGCAGTGACATTTAATGAAGTACATGGCTATGTTTTTGACTTGTGAGTCAGGAAACACATTTTCCTACATAGATTTCTTGTATGTTTGCACAGCACTTGCAGGCTGTGCTCAACAACAAAAGATGCATCTCTGATCTTGTCACCTTTTCTGTTAGACTTTGTTTATCTGATGAAAAAACTGTAAAATACTTGAGCACCCTTCCATGTGTTGACCGCTCTAACATGCTTTGGTCCCAGAAAGAAATACTGTTTTGTAATGACCATCTTAATCTCTGGATATAAGTCTCTTGATATGAAACTTACTGAAAACACATGGGAATTCCACATGTACAGTTGAGGTCATAAGTTTACATGTGCCTTTTTTGTTTAAAGATCTTTTTATTTTCATTTAGTACTGCCCTTCACAAGCTACATAAGATATTTACGTTTCCGAGAAGACAAAAAAATAACAATTTACACGATTATCCTGTTCAAACTTAATGTATCGTGTTGCCTTCTTGAGAATCAGTGAATGTTTGCACCTTTTGTAATAGTTGTGTATGAATCCCTTCAGTTGTCCTAAGTGTGAAAAGATGGATCTCAAAATCTTATAGCCACTGTTGGAAAGGGGTCAAATATGCAGAAGATACTGGAAAACCAAATAGTGTGCAAGACCTGGAGGATTTTTATGAAGACCAACGGGCAGTTTAACTGCTCAGGACAAACAAGGGACTCATGAACAATCACAAAATTTAAAACCAATCATTGATCATCCAGGTAACAACACACAATCTTTTGAACAGGTTAATTTGTGTAAGTTTAGTTATTACTGTCTTGTGGAATATATGTAAACATCTGTTATGTGAAATAGCTTATTACTAAATAAAATAACAAAACGCAATTTTTATGATCTCTTTTTTTTTTTTTTAATTATTAACATTTTGCAGATTCTACAAGGCGCATGTAAACTTATGACCTCAACTGTACATACTGTATCTAAACATATAAAGGAGCTAAAAATGTTCTGCATGGAGGAGTGGACTATCTACGAGTGTCGCCAACACTGTTAAACATTACAAAAGGAGACTGAGTGACATTCTCTTATTCTCTCTAGGGCTGGCCTCATGAAATATTAATTGTAACGGTGCCAATAATTTTAAAATTGTTTGTGGAAGAAAATGCACTACTTAAAAAAACATTGTGTTAAAAAGCATATTTAAATAAAACTATGCAATGTCCCTGCTGTCACGGTTTCCCCTTTAAGCAGCGCGCTGGAGAGCATGTGGGCACGCGTGCATGAGCAAGGCGCGAGCAACTGCTTTTCGTATGTTGACAATCGTGACATTGTGTACATTGGACACATGCTTTTGTTATGTTTCTGTTATGTTTCCTCCCTGTTCTGTCATTGCCTGCTGTTTAGCGTGTGTCTAGATTGCTGTCAGCCGTCGTCAATCAACACGCTGATTGTGCTTGTATAATTACCGCGCGTCTCCCAGCACACGGCGCGGAATATTCGATAAGATAACTTACGTTAGATATAGCAGGTTAGATTAGTTTAGATTCCATACGATAGTTAACCACAGTCATAGTCTTAGTTATTGTCCTTGTCATGTTCCATGTTTAGATTAGTGCATTTAGTCCACGCCGGTTTCTCCGCTCCCAGTTCCTCGTTATAGTTTATGTTTCTTGTTTTGTATATCGACCCTGTATTCCGTGACCGCGACCTTGATTCATGCTTTGCCCCGTGTATGCCTGTTTGCCGATCGCCTGACCTTTGCATGTTTGTGGATTACGTTTCTGATCACGATTTGGATTTACCTGCCTGTGTCTCACTCTTCAATAAAACTGTAAAACTGCATTTGCATCCGTCCCCTATCTTTGTTACGTCTTGAGATGTGACACCTGTATGCTCAAGCTCAGAATATCACTTACTGAATGATGTCTTTATACAGTATTTTTGCCCATTTTCATGAAGGGTGTTAATAATTCTAGAGGGCACTATATGTAAGAACAAGGATGGACATCACTCAAACTCTAGAACATACCTTGGTGTTGGCTTGGTCTCTTGTTTTATCTCTTTATTGGCTGTTGTCAACAATTGCTCAGCATTGATTGGTGTTTTCTTGCCACTTTGCCCACCAGTAGAGTTGTTTGCACCCACAGAGCTTTCTGTTGACTTTTTTGTAGCCTGTTCTGCAGGTTCATTAGACTTTTCAGGAGATTTTCCAATAGGTTTTTCCACAGGCTTTTCCAGTGTCTTTTCAATAGACTTTTCAGGATGTTTTTCTGTATTTTTTTCAGTAGATTTTTCGCCTTTTCTGTCTATCTTTGATGCCAAAATCTGGAACCCAAAAGAAGAAGTTATACAATTTATCTAATATACACATCAACTACTTAAGTGTAGGCAAGTGAGATGTATATATTGGACATTGAGAAGTATAAGTATACACACTTGATGGAATGCCAGTCCATCCCAAAACACCATACACCTCTAAGGACTCAGGCTTTATTTTTATTTATAAGTGAAGAACCTGGAGGAACCCCACATGGACACAGGGAGAACATGCACAGAACTCCTTGGATCTGTTTACACAACACCCACATGCCCTACATTCCTGTTAATATGCCTGTATTACCCTGTATTTGTAAATATTTATGAAAATTTCACTGCAAATACCTCAGCCTGATGTTCCACAGCATTGTAGTGCACATACAACTACACATACAGTGGGGGAAATAAGCACTGAACAGAATTTTCATAAACCACAGTGTACTTGCATACAAGTAGCTAAAGACAAAATTAAAATATAATAGATGGCAGAAAAAGTATGGATTATATGTGGAATAAAGTGCCGATACAGTGGATTAAATAAGTATTGAACGCATCAAAAAAAATTTCAGTAAATATATTTCCAATGAGGTTATTCACATGAAATTTTCACCAGGCATCAGTATTAACTCAAGAAATCTGCAAATATAAAGATTTCACAACATTAAAGTCCATAAATAAAGTTGTGTAATAAAGTGGAACAACACAGGAAAAAAGTATTGAACACGCTAACTGAAATTTATTTAATACTTAGTTGAGAAATCTTTGTTTGCAATGACGCTTCAAGACGCTTCCTGTATGATGAAATTAATGGTCCGCAGTATTCAGGTGTGATTTTGGCCCATTCTTCTAAACTTACTGTTTTTAAATCTTTTTCAATTTAATTGAAATCAGGTGATTGACTGGGCCGTTCTAACACCTTGATTTTTTTTTTCCTCTGAAACCAATTGAGAGTTTCCTTTGCTGTATGCTCTGGATCGTTGTCCTGCTGGAGGGTCCACCCATGTCTCTTCTTTATCATCCTGGTGGATTCTTCTCAAGAATCTCCCGGTAAAGGGCTCCATTCATCGTTCCTTCAATTCTATGAAGTCTACCAGTACTATCCGATGAAAAACAGCCCCACACCATGATGCTTCACCTCCAAACTTCACTGTTGGTATAGTGTTTTAAGGGTGATGTGCAGTGCCATTTCTTCTACAAACATGTTGTGTAGTATGAAAAGTTACATTTTGCTTTCGTCTAACCTGACTACACTCTCCCAGCATTTCATAGGCGGTGGAGTCCAAATGAATTGTTGCAAACTTTAAATGAGCTTCAACTTTAAACAAGCTTTTCTTTAGTAATGGAGTCTTTCGGGATGAGCGTGCATAGAGGCCATGGCGGTGGAGTGCATTGCCTATTGTTTTCTCTGTGACGACGGCACCTGCTGCCTCCAAGCGTTTCTGGAGCTCTTTCCGAGTGGTTCTTGGCTCTTGGGCTACTCTCCTGACTATTCTTTTACTTCCTGGTCAGAGATCTTGTGAGGAGCTTCTGTGCATGGCCGGTTGATGACGGAATGATGTTGCTTCCATTTGCGGATAATGGCCACAATGGTGCTTACTGGAGGACTCAGAAGTTTAGAAATACATCTGTATCCGATTCCATCAATGTGTTTTGCAACAATAAGGTTGTGAAGGTCTTGGGAGAGCTCTTTGCTTTTACCCATCATGATGTTTCTTGGATGACACCTTGGTAACGAAAAGCCTTTTTATAGACTATCAATTTACTAACACGGCTGATATAAATTTGCAGATAGGAGGTATAATTACTTTCTAACTACTTACGGATTTCAGCTGATTCCTTGCCTTATGTTACCTTGGAGAACTGCTTTTTATTAGCGTATTCAATACTTTTTCCTGTGCCTTTCTACTTTACTACAGATAACTTTATTTAAGGACTTTAATGTTATGAATTCTTTATATTTGCAGATTTCTTGAGTTAATTCTGATGTATGGTGAAAATTTCATAAATGAATAACCTCATAGGAAATATATTTACTGAAAAAATTGTTGTTGCATTCAATACTTATTTCCCCCACTGTTTCGGCACTTTATTCCGCATATAATACATAATTTTTCTGCCATCTATCTTTTATATTCTTTATATTATATATTTTTTTTCTTTAGCTACTTGTATGCAAGTACATTCTGGTTTATGAAAATTCTGTTTTTAGGTCACTGTATCATACTGTGTATGGCTGTGTGTGACCAATAAAATTTGAATTTGAACTCTGAAGATAGTAACCGGAGATCAGGTTTGAACATAGGACCCTGGAGCTGTGAGGCACCAATGCTTCCCGCTGTGACACCATGTTACCATCTTATAGAGCATGCCATCCTTGTTCCTGGTGTCATGCAAATCTACTCTGTAACATTAGTAAACATGCAGACAACACCCGCACAGTATAGGTTCTACAGATTTCAGTGTGTTTTACCTTGAGTTCTGCTCTGAGTAGGATTTGACTTTCAGGGGAAGCACCATCCAGATTTTGCCACTGGTCCAGCAGCATTCCTTCTTGTGACAGAAGCTCTTTAATTGGTAGAACCAGGGAACCCAGTGGCTGATCCCACCCACTGGAGAGCTGAGGAGGTAAGAAAGGAGAAGGAAGAGTTAGAAAATTTAACTTAGAAATTTCTGATATTCTTTGTCTACAGAATCTAAAGGAAAAGGAAGTCTAAATTACCTTAATAATAAGAACGTCTTCTCTGGGATCATGAATCAGGAAGTGGAAAATCTCACCCCAATGAGGAGAGGTAGAGCGATCACACAACTTTGTGATATAACAAAAGTCAGTTAAAATATAAAATGAACAAACCCTCATTAAATGATTAAATATTAATGAAGACCTACCTTGGTTTTATAAGAGGTTCCAGTGACTACAAGCTCTGCTCCAGCTTTAGGCTCCTTCCCACCCTTCACCATCTACACACATATACATTTTGAAATTGAATTATCGATAGTCGACTATCCATGCAATTCTACCCACCTTCTGTGAATTTTAGTTACTGTATGTACATTGATCAGCCATAACATTAAAACCACCTGCCTAATATTTTGTAGATCCCCCTTGTGCCATCAAAACAGCTCTGACTTGAGGCTTTGTCCACAAGAACTCTCAAGGTGTGCTGTGGTATCTAGTGCCAATTTGGAGGCCAGTCAACACCTTGAACTCTCTGTCATGTTCCTTAAACTATTCCTGAACAATTTTTGCAAATCACACTGCCAGCTTGCCTTCTTCCCATAGTGCATCCTGGTGCTATCTCTATCTCTAAAAGAAATAATAATTTTTAAAAAAATGGAAAAGTTCTAACCTAGTCATCTGCCCATCACAATTTGGCCCTTGTCAAACTCGCTCAGATCCTTACACTTGCCCATTTTTCCTGCTTCGCACAGATCAAGTTTGAGATCACTTATTCACAATTGGCTAATATATACCACCCCTTCACAGGTGCCACTGTAACAAGATAATCAATGTTATTCACTTCACCAGTCAAGTGGTTTTAATGTTATGTAATGTCTGTGTATTTAAGCCTACAGTAATAAATAGACAACACTGCAATATTCATGGATATCTACACATAATGTGTGATAAAGGGGTGTGAGTGTACTGCGTGAGTGTGTGTATGTGTGTGTGTGTGTGTGTGTGTGTGTGCAACTCACTGGCAGTGCATGAGCTTTCTCAATAAGAACAAACAGCAAGGCTGCAGAGGGTGAGGCTTTATTCTCATAGGAGCTGGATTGTAACTGCAGTGCCTAAAAAGTATTTTAATTCATTTCAACTGTCAAATAAATGTCTCTGACTATAATTTTGTGCAAACATATGTAAATTAGACTTTTAAATACCAAACATATGTACCTGTTTCAGTTTATCTGGCTCTGTTACTTTGGGGAGCCACTCCAGAACCAGATGAAGGCATCCATGTTTCACATCATCCAGAGTAAACCACTGAAAAACATGAGGGGAAAAAAACATGACATAAACAAACACCAACCATGCTTGCACCCAGATATACTGACAACTGGCCAAGTATATTTTGACCCATAAAAAAAAATCTATTTTGAGCAATTAACATGCTTTGTTTCTATTTTAGCAGGGGGAGAGAAGCGAGATAAAGAGTATAGATGGTCAAGGGCAGGGCAGCACTTCAGCTGTGTGTGTGTGTGTGGGGGGGGGGGGGGTGTTGTGAAATAGAATGCTAGTTAAATCTCCGGTGTTTATATGACCCCATCACACACCTCACACACCTAGTTAACTGTCAACACAGTGAATATGACCTGGATAATGTTATGAGAAACCAAACCACTTTAGGACGAATTGGGCAAGTGTTCTGAGATAACTGCACTCACACAACTGACAGGGGCAATGTTAAACTTGTAGAACCTGGTGAAGAGGCACAATGGTGATGCACAGGTCACAGCAGTGCAGAATTCCTGGAGTGCCTGTAAGTAATGTCCACAAGGAGGATACACTACTCTAAGAGTGGCAGGTCACACTAGTGGCCTAGCTTTCCTGTAAGCCATAGTGATGACATACTTCACCCAGTGGACTGGAGAGATCTCCATGTTTTTCTTAAATGACTGTCGCTGCTGTCCAGTCCAAGTAGTGCCATAGAGGATATACTGGACTGACTAAAAAATTATCCCTTCTATGACCAAAGGTTCCACAAAAAGGTCACTGCAGAGCCACCTGGCCACCAAATTAGGCAAGATGAGCTTATCAACAAAGCATGCAGCTTGTCACCAAAGCAAGCCCTTTTAGTTGATGTGATGTGATGAGAAACCCACTTCAGTTAGTCATCCTGCATGGGCTCATAAGCAGATATCTTATAGGACTCCAGCCCACTGAGCACTTGGGGAAGAATGGTGAATTAATTCATGGATTTCATGGTTTTCACATGGGGGCCAGAAAGGACCATGTACTAGAGACTCTTCAGTGTTCTGTGTTTACTGGGCTTCTGGGTCGCAATCCTAAACCTGCACAACACTCAGAGGGGACAAACCCACAGGTAAAGGTAACCTGCCTGAGGGTCTATTTGAGGAGAAAGTTCCCTAGATGTTTTGATCACTAGTAAGAGGAGCAGTGGAAACCTTCATGTCCACAGACAGGAATCTGAGGCTTGATTCCTGAATTTTGTGAAATGTGGGCAGAGGAGGAAATGTGTACAGCAGACAGAGAGGCCAGTCTTAGGACAGTGTATCATGCACCAGTAGATTGTCCGGCTCTGACAAGAACCAAAGTTGACAATTAGTCAACCCATGCCTTGTCAAACAATTCACAAAGGTTTTTGTGCAAGTGAGTGCCCCCAGGCCTCAATTATAAATATCACAGTGGTATATATGAAATACCACTGGTCAGAGTGCCTGTGCTGACCCTTGTCCACCACTAATAGCGCCTCCAATGGGCATGTGAGCATCAGCGCTGGACCATGGAGCAATGTAAGAAGGTGGCCAGGTCCCCAGTCACGTTTTCTTTTACACCATGTGGATGGCCAGATGTGTGTACGTCGCTTACCTGGGGAGGAGATGGCACAAGGATGCACTATGGGAAGAAGGCAAGCCAGTACAAGCAGTGTGATGGTCTGTGCAATGTTCTGCTGTTCCTTGGGTCCTGGCATTCATGTGGATGTTACTTTGACACGCAACACCTACCTAAATACTGTTGCAGACCAAGTACACCTCTTCATGGCAATGGTATTCCCTAATGGCAGTGACTTATTTCAGCAGGATAACGCGTCCTGCCACACTGCAAAAATTGTTCAGGAATGGTTTAAGGAACATGACAAAGACTTCTAGGTGTTGACTTGGCCTTCAAATTCCCCAGATCTCAGTCTGATCCAACATCTGTGGGATGTGCTAGACAAACAAGTCTGATCCATGGAGGCCCCACGTCACAACTTACAGGAAATAAAGGATCTGCTGCTAATGTTTTGGTGCCTGATACCACATCACACCTTGAGAGGTCTTGTGGAGTCTATGCCTCGATGGGTCAGAGCTGTTTGGCGGCACAAGAGGGACATACACAATACTGGGCAGGTGGTTTTAATGTGATGGCTGATCGGTGTATATATACAGTACTGTGCAGTACTTAGGTACATTTTGTTTTAGTAGCAACTTTGTTATAGATTTTTATTTTATGACTTCCACATTAGGGGTGCATGGTGGCTTAGTGGTTGGCTTGTTGTCTCACAATTCTGAGGTTCGGGTTTTGAATCCCGCCTCCGGCCTGTGTGCACAGAGCATGTTCTGTTTGCAACTGTGCCCTGCAATAGGTTGGAACCCCATTGAGGATGCCCCCAACCTTGTGCCCCGAGTTCCCTGGAATAGGCTCCAGGCTCCCCCACGACCCTATATAGGATAAGAGGTACAGAAAATGGATGGATGGGTGGACTTCTATATTATTAAACATTAGTTTTCCAGCACAAAATTAAATGTTACAGAAAAAATGTTTGCATGTCAGTAAAGAAAGCACCATATTACATAAGAGACCACTTTTCAGACAATAAACATAATAAAGGCTGCTAGGTTTTGCATGAAAAATATTAAGAAGCAGTCTCACACACACACACACACACACACACACACACACAAATACTAGAACCAGACACACCCCTTCCCGAATCTTCGGTGCCCTAAATCCCACCCTATATCTACAGTAAATATTAAGAGTCTACACACCAACACAAAATTTCAGGATTTTGTGACATCAAAACAATGTGATAGCGCAACCAATGACATTCAAGTGAAAAACAAATAGAAAAGTTTTAGGGGGAAAGGAAAACAATTACAATAACCTGGTTACACAAGTGTACACACAATTTTGTAATCGGGTATGCTCAGAATTAACTTCACATTCATAAATTAACTAATCACATTCATAATCATGTTCAAAACTAATTAGCATACACCATCAATGGAGTGATTTTGATCAAGTACTTATATAGATCAGTTATTTCTGTAGGCCTTTCTTGACATCATCCAACTGCTGAAGCCATGCTCCACAAATAGCTTACAAATCATGTATTTGACCTCACTGTTGAAAGGTACTGATTAGGAGAGGGATACAAAATAATTTCCAGAACATGGAACATGGAAACATAGAAGATGTACCATGCAAGTGCATGGACGTGCACGTGCTTCGGGGCTGACAACATGATTTATCTTGATTTGATTTTTTTAACATCACAAAAAACTGCAATTTTAACAGTTGTGTGTAGACTATTCATATCCACTGTATATTACTGATCCATGTTCTTGAAAGTCAGAAATCAATGGTCATTTAAAGCCTTAGCAATACAGTTAAAGACTGACCTGGTCAATGTATTGAGCCTGAATTATTTCACTCAAGCTGATGTGGAACCTGTTGAAAAAAATATCATATTTCATTTTAAAAAAATTAAATGTTTGTGAAAGATTTATTAAGACTTTTAACCATAAAATCTTGCACTCCTGTCAGTAGTTTTCTGTACATGTTAATTGTAGTTAATTGTAGTCTACATACCTTCCTAGAAAATCATCTTTATCAATGTCCTTATCAAGCACCTCTATGCAGACTTCTGAAACTGCCTCAGAGGCCAAAACCAGCTGCAAGAATATTTGGGAAAACAAATCTTAGACTTGACCTTATTGCTCCACTTTTATTTGCTAGCATAACCCTATACAGAATACTGCTTACCTCATACATCTCATTCCAGGTGGGGTTGAGATTCTCCTTAACGACATGACTCTTAAAGGTGTTGTTTCCAATGGTGATCTTAACATAGGGATCACTTTTCCCCTTCACCATGCCCCCCATAAGGTTGTCTTTCGCAATCAAATTCTGAGCTTCCTGCAGGTGGATACGCAGTACGCCCTGCAGAGGTAAACAAGAAAAATGGACAAAACTGGGCAGAGGTTTTTCCCTAATTGGTGCATGACATGTAAGCAGACCAAGTACATGGAGTTTAAACAATATCATTAATAGAGAGCATTAAATTGTGCTGTGAGCATGAAGGATCAAGCGTTCAGAGAAGCTTTTGCATGCAAGTGTACTTCTGTTCTGAATGTAGGGTCAGCTATGACATATACTCATACGTTGCTAGCACTTGGTCATGGGCTACAATCTGCAGATTGACACTTTGGGGGTGGGAATAAGACAGATGTTCCCGCACCTATGATTGGTCACTCTCAACCAATCCCCTTTCTTTTGGAAACAGACAAAATTATGTTACAGTTATTATGTTCTTATGCAAGGATAAATAAACTATATATATATATATATATATATATATATATATATATATATATATATATATATATATATATATATATATAAATGTATTGATGGGTGTTTTGATTATTTGTGATGGTATATTATGCTTAGTGGGTGAAATATGCCACCATTTAAAAATTATTTCAAATATAAACAAAACATTTGAGTATTAGCAACTGTCCCAAATCTCACTACAATGCTTGTGGTTCCAAGTACATGTGTATTTTTCTTTCATTTAAAGATATGTGGATTAATAGGATCTCTGAGGGTAGTAATGTCTGAACCAAACAAATAAATGGGCATCATGTTAGCTACCCTACCCAATGAAACATACAACATACAGCTGTAGCTGTAGCAATTCAATTCAATTCAATTCAATTCAATTTTATTTGTATAGCGATTTTTACAATAGACATTGTCTCAAAGCAGTTTTACAGAAATATCAACACGGTATACAGATATTAAAGGTGCAAATTTATCCCAACTGAGCAAGCCACTGAGTGGCGATGGTGGCAAGGAAAAACTCCCTAAGATGTTTTAAGAGGAAGAAACCTTGAGAGGAACCAGACTCAGAAGGGAACCCATCCTCATTTGGGTAACAACAAACATTAAAATGAAGTTTATTTTGATTTCTTTCTTCACTACTGTTCTGGACATTTTACTTTGAATACGATCAAGTTTTCCAAAAGACAGGAAGACTGGTTGAGGGTGACTAATCATAGCCATGGAAACATACATCTTATTCCCACTCCAAAATTCAACCTGAATCCCAAGTAGATTGTAGCCCCATGAGTGAGTGATCACAAAGAGTGAGTGTGTTGCTGCCGAGCACACGCAGAACAGAAGTACACTTACGTACAGAAGCTTCTCTACGAACTTGAGTAACTGCTCTGCACATATGAATGGCTTTGTGTGCTTGCAAATCACAACACCAACAGAAGGATATCATTAGGATTTTGCTGATATTGCTGATTTTTTGCTGATATTTGCTTATTTTGCCTACTGTTAACTGTATCAGCACTCATTCACTATCTCTCTCGCTTTCAGTAACTGGTTTATCCTGGTCAGGGTTGCAGAGGATTTGGAGACATCCTGTGCGTACTGGTCCTAAAGTAGGAATACATCCTGAATGGGACACCAGTCCATCACAGGGCATCATGTACCATAACATTAAAACCACGGACAGGTGAAGTGCATAACACTGATTATCTTGTTACAATGGCACCTGTCAAGGGGCGGGATATACCGCGGTGCTTAGAATTTTCTATATTTCTGCATAAATATGACCTAAAACATCATTTTCACACAAGTCCTAAAAGTAGAAAGATAACCCAATTAAACAAATGTAAATACAAAAAAAACAATATAATACTTGGTAATTTATTTATTGATGAAAATGATCCAATGTTATATATCTGTGAGTGGCAAAAGTATGTGGACCTCTAAGATTAGCAGTTAATTTGAAGGTGAAATTAAGTGGATGACAATCAGGTGTACGGGAGTGCCCTATTTTATTTAAAGAACAGGGTTCTATCCAAGTCTGATCTTAACAACACACGTTTGTGGAAGTGTATCATGGCACAAAAGAAGACCTCAGAAAAAGAGTTGTTGATGCTCATCAGGCTGGAAAGGTTACTAAACCATCTCTAAAGTGTCTGGACTCCACCAATTCACAGTCACACAGACTGTGTACAAATTGAGGAAATTCAAGACCATTGTTTGTGATATAACAAAGATCAACAAAGATCGCTCTAAAAGAAAGACGTGTAATAGTCCATGAGGTCACAAAGGAACTGCATGTAATGTCTAAGCAACTAAAGGCCTCGCTCACATTGGCTAATGATAAAATTCATGAGTCCACCATGAATTTTATCATTAAATAAAATGAACAGTGGAAGAATGGGAGAAACTGCCCAAAAATAGGTGTGCCAAGCTTGTAGTATCATTCTCAAAAAGACTTGAGGCTGTAATTGGTGCCAAAGGTGCTTCAACAAAGTATTGAGCAAAGGCTGTGAATACTTATGTACATGTGCTTTTTTTGTTTTTTATTTTTAATAAATTTGCAAAGATTTCAAACAAACTTCTTTCATGTTGTCATTATGGGGTATTGTTTGTAGAATTTTGAGGAAAATAATGAATTTAATCCATTTTGGAATAAGGCTGTAACATAAGAAAACGTGGAAAAAGTGAAGCGCTGTGAATACTTTCCAGATGCACTGTAAATTGTACTTCACTTACAAGCAAAGTTTCTCTTGCTCTTTGACCTATGACCCTTCTTTTGTGTTCGCTCAACCAGTCCTTGTTTGAACCACTGTAAAATTACCATATCTCCTGCCATTTTTCCTCACCTCAGTGCCAAAGTTGGGATCTGGGCTCGTATGTGGAGGTTGAACATCACTTGAGGAGATGTCCTCTGGAGGTTTCTCAGTCTCCTTCTCTTTCTCCTTCACTTTCTCCTTTCCATTTTTATCAGGAGCAGTTACAGAAGAGGTTATAGTGATGGGAACCAATAGCTCACTTGACCTTAGGATCAAACACACACACACACACACACACACACACACAATTTGTGCATTTACCTTTAACAATATATGCTACAATACTCATGAGTATGAGTTAAAAATAAGCAGGGATTAATGAGCGTTGATGGTTATCTTTGGGGAGGTGCATGTGGGGAGTTTGTGTGTCCATTCTCACTTTTGAACTAGCTCTTCCTCGGGTTTGCTGT
Source organism: Ictalurus furcatus (assembly GCF_023375685.1). Classification (NCBI taxonomy): domain Eukaryota; kingdom Metazoa; phylum Chordata; class Actinopteri; order Siluriformes; family Ictaluridae; genus Ictalurus; species Ictalurus furcatus. The sequence goes on along the minus strand of NC_071265.1, from coordinate 12,640,063 downwards.
CCTTGGAGGTGGTCTTCGGTACAGCAGTCTCTGTGTTCTCTGTGGAACCCTCTGTCACTTTAGGGCACAGGATCTAGGATGTTAAACATTGAAATTCATAAATAATATTTCTAAACCTCCTAAACTATCTTACTCATTATTGTCTAATTCGCAATATAAAATACTCGTTACATATGTAACTGTGGTTTTATGAACCCTGGTTACTCTCAAGGGCAGTGAGGATCACCTAGACATGTATACCAAGACCTTTCATAAAAGTAGTCTTGTAATACAATAATCAACATGTAGTATTTGTAATAAATACTACAGTCATACAGCCACTTTTCCCTGGAACCTTCTTACTGAGTTCTCACAGAGGCGGCACCAGATCTGAATGATAATTAACCTTGGCAGTTATCCAAGGTTTGTAGAACCACACAGTGACACTTATACTGGGTTGAGAATGAGTAAGTAGGAGGCAGGCTTGGAGTAACTCAAAAGCGGCTTTATTCACAAATTTACTTTTGCTTTTCAGTGCTTTGATATGATATATGATTTAGCTTTTCAGCTAAATCAAACATGTACACACATGCACACATCTCTGTGTTGGCTGTCTCTCTCTGTCTCTCCAGACACTTGTCTCTCTCCTTTTTATCCTTGCCTCCACTCACTGCAACACAGAAGCACACCCCCACTTCCTAACACTTATATACACAATATGGCCAAAAGTATGTGGACACCTGGATAACATATGACAACAATTTCATGAGGAACAGTACTCTCCTTGGGACTAATGAGAACGGTGATAAGTGATGGCCACCACACTCACACTACAGAAAGGGAGAATGTAGAACCTGGAGAGTGTATGCATTGTGAATCACAGGTAGCAGATTCACAAGCTTCCCAAAGATGGCATGCTACTACATAATGCCCAAGGCAAGAAAATGTAGAGTGGCATGGCACAGTAGGGGCTGTGCATCCAACCCCTCTGTAGCCCATTGTGATAACATCCACCACACAGTAGTCCAAACTCTGCTTATGGAAGGGTGCTCTTCATTTCATTCTTTTGTGACAAATGAACAGTTGGTCTGAGAATCAGATGGACAAATCAACTGATTAACAATATTGAGTGATATGACCTTTGCTAGGAATCCTGGATTCAACCATATGGTCACCCCAGTGTTGTCTCGCTAACAAAACATACAAAGAGACCTTATCTCCACAGCAGGTAGTTCTCTGATTTGCTGAAGTGACAACTAGGAAATGGCAGTTCTCAGAGACACCCATTACAGTTTGGCATCTTGTGTAGACCTTTAAGGAGAGGCCTTAAAGTACTTCAGCCAAGGAGGAAATTGGGAATTAGGAAATTGTGGCAAGTGGAGGCACATCATCCCTCCCAGAAATTTTGTAATAAGTTTAAGAATCAATAAATATGTCATTCACAGTGCTGTGGTGTGCAGAGATGAGAGTAACATGCATAGTGTAGTGTAATGACATCATGTGGTGATAAAATTTACTTATAATCAATAATGGCAGTGAATCAGTATTTGCTTGATAATGTGAACTAATATTTGAACATCTATTCACATAAAGAATGTAAAAATGTATTAAATGTGAACTTCTGTATTATTTAACTCAAGAATCATGAACGCATGAGTGTTGTTCTATTCCTGCTTTCTACTTGTTACAACATTAAGTATAGAGTGACCCAGGTGGAATGACCCAGGTGTTGTTTCTGGCATTGTACAATTTTTGATATACAAGGGGCAGTGTGACAAAGACACATTTTCTATTTGAATTTATGTATCCTCTGTACTGTCATGTAAGCAGTTTTTGAAGATCCTGTTTTCTATATATGCAATCCTGTTTTTGTAAGAGCATGTGATTATGATATTGAGTCATGTCTAAGAAAGCCCTATAATTATCAATGTAATGGAGCCTCAGTAAAAGTGCTCTTGACTTGTTTCAGAGTGCTTCTCAATTCTCAAAAATTTTACTAATAAAATACGTCTTTCTGAGTTCTGTCTCTTCAAATTCTTACAGGTGGAGTTCCATGACATATCAAAACCAGTAAAAAAAATAACTTTGAGCCAGAGGAACTACCCTCAAATACAGCTGATTTAAGTGTTCTGATCTTACACAGTTGCACATGGGTTATGTTCCTACCTGGTATATCACACTGCTCCCCAGCCTGTAAAGCAAATGTACGATGGGGCACTGCTCCAATGCAGACCCCTTTCCATTACAAAAGTCTTATGTCTCCAGCAAGCTATACCTTGGGTTCCTCTCGCTAAGACATACACATCTATCATGGCCCCCTAATAATCCCCATTCCTGAATTGGCTACATCAATCTCTCCTCTCCACCATTAGCTGTTGTGTGGTGGGTGTTCTGAAGCACTATGTCTGCCGTCGCATCATCCAAGTGGGTGCTACACACAAGTGGTGGTTGAGGAGATCCCCCCCCATACTATGTAAAGCATGTTGAGAAAAGCGTTATATAAATGTAACTGTAACTAACTGTAACTAACTAACACATGTCTATTTGTGGCTTTTGGGGAATTCTGAAAAGCTCATATCTCCAGCTGTGAAAACAACTAAAAAATTATATTTATAATATTTAAATATTACTTTATCATATATATTTTTTATTATAATACTTATAATTTTTTTTTACCCCATTTTCTCATTTGGTCATTTGCCAATTCCTACCTGAAAGCTAGCTCTCCCCTATAACAGAACAGATACCAAGCAGGGAGATTGAAGCCTAGCACATGCTTCCTCTAAGAGACATGAAGTCAACTCTGACTGCCACTATTTTAAGAGTGGCTACTGCAGCTAGTTTAGAGCCTGTCAGCAGTCTCTGCAATCTAGCAGACCCAGCCTCAGACATTGCTGAGGTCAGAGTTAAACATGGCATTTTAACCTCCTGGTCATTGTCAACTTGGAAGAATGTCCTGGAAGCTGCCTAGCAGATAGCTCCATATGGTGTACTTGTGGTCTGATGCGTGTGAGAAAAGAATGATGGCTGTATGGCAGAATGACATACCACAAATATAGCACCCCTTTGTGACTTTGTTGAAAGTTCTTGTATGTGTGAACGTGCACAGCAAATGAGTGATTCTCACCTTTCCTGTGCGTCAGGTGGGGTGAAAAAAACTGCATTTATTTTAAAAGAAGGAAAATTCAAGAATCCATTCAAGCCCTGGAACTGCCCAAGCTGTACTTTTGGGCCCTTAAGCCTCTCTACTCCAGGGGCACTATATTATAACTAACCCAACTTCCTAATGAGTCAGATTTGCATAGAAAACTTTTCATTATACTGTATGTATATGTGACAAAGGCTTTTTGCCTCCTTTCTTTCACGTACTACCACTCCATCAGGTAATGTTTTAGCAAGAAAAAACAGTGATATAGTACACCTTACAAACAGGATTCATAGTTTATATTCAGAATTCATTTAACTCACTATTGACTAGTCATTGAATAAACAAAACTGGATCACCATCAATAAATCTATAGAGAATAAATTTATCTGATAATGGTGTTGATACTGCACTTTTATAAGTTGAAATCCAAATCCAAATGCAATAAAAGCAATATCTAATTGTATAACCTATAGATATTTTTTTCACTCCTAGTTTTGTTAAACAGGTAACAAAACCCAAATGGAATAACAAAATGTATATCAATCCACACACAATGATATACTTCTACATATTGTAATATCACATAGAATGACAGCAGTGATTCGAATTGTTACACCAGTCCAAGACACTATAAAGACAGTCCAAAACATTATACAGAAGTCACCCTCACCTTGGTATTAGCCTAGCTCACCACTTCTGGGATACTTCCTATAGTAAAGTATACAGTATAAGGCCCACACATGCAAAGTATTCCCAATCTCACTGTTTGTGTAATTTATGGGTTTGCTGAATGGGTATGGCTGTCTTCTGATACTTGCCTCTTGGTTTTGGTTTGCCCTCTGTTTGATGATATTGTATTTCTCATTGTTTGACTCTTGCCTGAGTTATGAGTTACAATTCTTTACCACTCTGTTAATAAATGTTACTGCACATGGATCCTCACCTATACCCAGAGCCTAACCTTACACAAATCAAGTAAAATAATACAAGCTAAGATATGGCTAAGATTAATATTTTATAAATATATGTGCATATATAAATAGTGTACCTTCTCTTTGGCTGATGCCAGTAAGGCTCAGCAAGGACTAGTACTCACTAGTCCTATGAATTGGCCTGTGATATATACCTTAAGCTGTGCCCTCAGCAGGATCTGACTCTGAGGTGAAGCTCCATCCAAATTTAGCCATTGGTCCAGCAGCAGATTTGGTTGGGAGAGAAGCTCTCTTATAGGAATCACCACAGAGCCAAGTGAGAAGTCCCAGCAGTGTGACAACTATAAAGGAAAATTCAACATATAACAATAATTGGTGCAGATCGCTACATTATATTAGTTCCCCACCACATGATATTGGTTCAACAAGGCACCATTTTGAGAGTCATTAAAAAAGAAATTTATAATGAGAAGTAACTATATAATTTAAAGGTCCTAAATCTTAATCTAAGACATCCATGGTAACATTGAATGTAAGACTAATTTACACTATATGGCCAAACGTATATGGACACCTGACCATCACACTTATATTAGCTTGTTGGAAATCCCATTCTAAAGCCACTGGCATTACTATGGAGTTGTCCCCCATTTGCAGCTGTAACAGCTGTAACTGGCACTATGCATTTTGGTAGGCAGTGTTCTCTTGGCATCTGCAAAACCCAGATTCATCCATCAGACTGCCAGGTAGTAAAGTGTGATTCATCACTCCAGAGAACATGTTTCTACTGCTCCAGAGTCCAGTGGCAGCATGCTTTACACCACTCCAGCTGAAGATTGCATTGTGCATTGTGCATCTTAGGCTTGTATGTAGCTGCTTGGCCATGGAAACCCATTTCATTAAGCTCCTGAGGCAGTTCTTGTGCATCTTCCAGAGACAGTTAAAACTCTATACTGAGTGATGCAACAGACGATAGGCAATTTTATGTGCTACATGCTTCAGCACTTAGCAGTCCCACATTGTGTAATGTTGTTGCTTCTATACAATTCAGTTTCATAATACGAGAACATCCTATGACATTGTGGCATCCTATGACACTGTCATGTTTAACGTCACTGAGCTCTTTGTCTATAGAGACTATATGGCTATGTGCTGGATTTTATGCACCTATTAGCAAAAAGTATGGCTGAAACACCTGAACTCAACAATTACGAGGGATGTCATCATAGTTTTGGCCATATAGTGTCTTTGATCTTAATATGAGACTATATAAGATTCTATAGGCCACAATAAATCTCATCTGCTTCAATTGATTATTATAATGGCAAGTGTTTGTGTACACAGGTAAAAGTACAAATATAAGACAAAGACAATGGTAACAAAGGCTAAAAACTAATTTCTATTTCTAGTCATTTTACCTATTTTATTTCTGAAATCAAACTGACTTCTGAATCTCTATAATACAATTTGATTTTAAATACTATGTTAGTAGGGGGGCACGGTGGCTTAGTGGTTAGCACATCTGCCACCTCAAGGATTGGGGGTTTGATTGCACCTCCACCCTGCATGCACAGAGTTTTCTCCCATGTCTCAGGGGATTCTTCCGGTTACTCCGGTTCCCTAAACCAGTCCAATGCGTTGTACACTGATTGGCATTTTCAAATTGTCCATAGTGTGTGAATGTGTGCGATTGTGCCCTGTGATGGGCTGTCCCCATTCAGGGTGTCCCCCCGCCTCGTGCCATAAGTTCCCTGGGATAGGCTCAAGGTTCCCTCTGCAACCCTGTGTAGGATAAGCAGTACAGAATATGGATGGATGGCTGGGTGGTGTTGACCTGAACAGAAAATATGGGTTAATGTTATGATCTGTTATTTTTGAAAGGAAGGTAGAGTCTACAGAAGGTAGAGTCTTTTGTAATAAGGATTTTGCTATGAACATAAGCCTAATGGTTAGAATGAATATAATTACAGTCATGTGAAAAAAATAAGTACACCCCATGGAAATTGTTCTGGCTTTTTTCTTTTTTTTTTTGTTTTGTACAAGCAAACATTTGATCCTCCTTGAAACAGTGCCTATTAATAAAGGCGATACACTATCAAATGACACATAAAATTGACATTTTATAGTAATTTTCACAACTTAAATTAACATAAAACAGATCAGTCACATGGGAAAAGTAAGTACACCCCTATATTTATCACACCTTCAAATCCATATAATTTGAATCAGGTGTTCAAGATTGGGTGCCAGGGCTAGAACCTGCTTAGGTAGTGCAGGTGGAACCTGTCTTATTTATACCCCATTCATATCTAGTGTCTGGTGTTCCCTTTGCTATTGAGGTGTCATCATGCCAAAATCTAAAGAGTTCTGTAAGGCCTTCAGAAAAAAGGTTGTGTATGCCTACGAGTCTGGCAAGGGATTTAAAAAGATGTCTAAATTATTTGAAATACATCATTCCAACATAAGGAAAATAATCTACAAATGGGGGAAATTTCAAACGACTGCCCAGCAAATTCAGCCCATGAGCAGACCATCTGATACAAAAAGAAGTCTCCAAGAACCCCAAAATTTAATCACAGGATGTCCTAGAAAGTCTTGCAGCTGTTGGTGTCAAAGTGTGTGCTTCTACAATCAGAGATTGCACAGACTGCACACATTTGGCCTTCATGGCAGATGTGCCAGGAAAAAGCCTTTGCGAGACTATAGTATGAGCGTACAGGCAAAGACCAGGCCTTTTGGAATAATGTGCTCTGGACAAATGAATCAAAGATATAGTTGTTTGGCCACAGTAACAGCAGACAAGTTTAGCTTTTAGTAGAAGCACCTCATATCATCTGTGAAGCACGATGGTGGAAATCTTACGGTTTGGGGTTGCTTCATTGCTTCAGGGACTGGACGGCTTGTGTTCATTGATTCAACTATGAATTCTGCATCATATCAAAGAGTGCCTGAAGATAATGTGAGGCCATCTGTCCAAAAGTTGAAGTTGAACCCGAAAGTGGACCTTTCAACAGGATAATGATCCTAAACACACTAGCAAATCCACCAAGGAATGGCTCAAAAAGAAGAAATAGAAGGTTATGGAATGGCCTAGCCAAGCCCAGATTTGAATCCCATTGAAATGTTGTGGGAGGATTTGAAACAAGCAGTACATGCAAGAAAACCCTCAAACATCTTGCAACTGAAAGAATATTGCATGGAAGAGTGGTCAAAAATTCCAGCAAGCCTGGTGGACAATTATGCAATATGCCTACAAAAACATTTTTCTGCTAAAGGGGGAAATACTAGCTTCTGAGGCCAAGGGTGTACTTACTTTTTCCACAGAAGAATATCACATCTATTGATATTTCTGTTGAATAAATCATAGAAAAATCTAAATTTCCTTGTGGTTTTGTTCAGGTATATCAACTTTATTAATAGGCACTGTTTCAAAGATGTTCAAATGTTTGCTTGTCCAAATATGTCAAAAAAGCAAACATTTCCATGGGGTGTACTTATTTTGTCACATGACTGTATATGAATTACCTTTGGAATTGAACTGAAGCAAGGTCACAATGAAATTAACTGTTCCTTTGGAAGACACTACACCATATGAACACCCAGTTATACTACCAAGAAGGAAATATAGGTCCTATATATTCTTATATTACTGGACACTGCATAACTAGATAAAAATTCTAGCATTTGGGACAGAGTATATTTCCATACCTTCACAATAAGTTCCTCCTTCTTGGGGTCATGAACCACAAAATGAAAGGCCTCATTCCACTGGGGTGAGCTCGTACGATCACACACCTTTAATTGAAGTGAAACCAGCAGAGAAATGTTCTCAAAATTACAGTTTGGTTAAATAGTAAGATTTATGAATAATATCCAGAATAAGATCAAGACCTTTAAGTGAAATACAGTGGCAGTGAACAATCATACAGTATAAATTTACTAGCAGTGAACAAAGCAATTGGTAATTGATAGCTTACTTGTAATGTTTACAGGTAACAAAGATCAAAATAAAGAAACACATTTAAGAGACCTGGAAAATAACAACTATTTCTTTATGTATAAAATAGCAAAGAACTCTAAATTTCTCACCGTGGTTTTGTGTGTGGTCCCTGCTAGAACAAGTTCAGCACCAACCTTAGGCTCTTTGCCACTCTTCTTTAACTACACACATACACACACACACACGCTTAATCAAGTTAATATGATTGTGGTTTAAAATATTATTTTAAGAATGTCTAGTTCAGCAATTTGCCATAATAAACTAAACAGCTAACATGACTCAGATACAGTCTCGGTAAGCACACAAGTTTGAGACGTAAGTTCAAAATATATGTAAAAAAAAATAAAAATACATAGGTCAGTATTCAGACTCTTCTTATGCATGTCCTTAATATTATTTTCCTGGCAACCTATTCATATTACTATAAATACCTGTGTGCAATTCACAGTTCAGAAGTTTTCTTTAGCAGCAGTTTTAGGGCAGATAGTTGTAGTTGTGTCTAGGCCAGATAGCTGTGATACCAGATAGTTGTGTCTAGGCCATGCAATTTAAAACTTAGGCAATAGGGCAATGCATACTGACAAAGCAGACTCTATTTTTTGCAATAGGACTAAAAAAGGACTAAAATGATGTTTAGATTACCGGTACTCGAACCATAACTGAGAAGATTAAAAAAAATTCATATAAACCTTAGTAGCCAAATATATTGTAAAATACATTAACCTTGATATGACAGTCAGTGACTGTTGTGATTATCACATTAGTTTACCCATAGCAAATCTTGTCTTAATTTAGCTGGAATTGACCCACATTCGGTGGGCTCTGTTCCCATCTCTCTGCTCTCCGTACTATTAAAAAAAGACACTATTCAAAAACCACACAAAAAGAATGAAGCATTTCAGGGCTAGTTTATAATTCTGCATGAAAGCACTTTTGTATGTTTGTATTGCAATGCAGAAATATGTTTAAGGGTAAATCTGACTTCCTTGAAGCTAACTGTGCAATCGCATATCACTACAGTGCATCAACCAGCCTTCATGTGAATACTGTTTGGTTGGTGGGGAAGTGTGTCCAGCTGTCCCCCTGTGCCCGGGGTTTAATCAAAGGTTTCAGGGTAATATTGTTCCAAATACATCACATAACATCACCGTAAACAATATGATTTTAAACAATAAAGTGTAAACAGCAAAATGTTCCCTTATCACATCCAGAAACTTTCCGTTTTCTATAGACTGAGGATGTACTCCTGCAACGACTTTTTGAAAGTGCAGTCCATTAAAAATACATCATAGCCTGAAAGAAAAGAAACTGCTGGAAAAAATCCTTCTAAAAATATCAGTTTAGGCTTAATTTCTCAGGCTGATGTCTTTAATAATCTCTCCTCAATGACACTCACATAATGGAAAGCTATAAATTAATAGCACGAGGAAGAATATGTGGGGTTTTCCCCCAGAAAATCACAATCATGATATTGTGCTATATGTAAATATAAAGGGTGAGACTTTATACCAGCTGTAGCTGTCATTATGATGGGCAGTTTAATCAACCTGTCAGATTTCACAATTTACTTTCTTTTTTCTTCAAATATACTCCCAGTAAAGACAGCACACAGCAAGCAAAATGTTATTATTTTTTAAAAAACTCTAAAGCATCTATCCTGCCATGGTAGCTAGAATTGTGGATTTAATAATTAGTTGAATCGACACTTCAGAAATGCTTTCAGTAAGAATTTGCATGGTCTATAATTGATCAGTAGTGCTCTGATTGACAGACGAGAGAATTGTCATCCCTTCCAAACAGACAACAGAGGAAATTATGCTTTCTTCGCCATGAATGGCTATGGCATTGTCATGATTTGAACTTATGATCTCCCAACAATAGGGTGATGTCTTCTCTGCTGCACCACTCTGGAGTCACTACATAGCCTTTACAACTCAAGCAACTTATGTTTTCTGTGTGACTGCCAGTAAAATAAAGAGGGACATGTGAAGAGAACTTTGTAGATCATGAGGGAAATCAACATTACAGCCCGCAATAATTGGTACTGGTTATATATGCTTTCTGAATTGCATTCTGGCAATTTGAAGAAATATGACAAATATGTTCTCCAAGCAAAGACATAAAACTTTTAAGTTAACTAAAGGACACTGCCATTCTGTTTATGACTATTTTGGTGTGTTGGCAAATGGCCATATTCCGTTCATATAATCATTCAAATCAGGGAAAAAGTAAGATAAGTATTAGTGAATTGATATGTTAACACACTCACAGGAACATCATGGGCAGCCTCCAGATATACGAACAACAAGGCCACAGCAGGTACTGCCTTGTTCATGTAGGAGCTCTTAGACTGGTACTGCAACACCTGCAGTGAAAATTAATTAAAGCAGCTTAGTGTGTTCCTTTTAAGAATAATGTTGCCCAGCGATTATAACATTTGAAGTTAGAGGAAAAGTTAACGAAAGTCTTCTTACCTGTTGCAGTTTATCCGACTGGGTTACTCCGTGCAGCCACTCCAGACTCAGATGAACACGGCCATGTTTCACGTCACTCAGAGTAAACCACTGAGATAGAGAGAGCAGTCAGTACAGTCAGTAGTCAGCTCACAAAGGCTTTCCTGGACTGAAGTTTGTTTCTCTTTTGTAAGTAAAGTAGGGCTGCAACTAACGATTATTTTCATAATCGACTAGTTGGCCGATTATTTTTCCGATTAATCGGATCGGGCGGGGCAAACTTACAGTACCATTTTTTCATTTACTTAAATTTTACTGAATTCTACTGTCCTAGCAATCCCTGGTTGACTTGTAGAACCGGTCATTCCCCAGGGATTGGTTCAAATACCACTGGTACAAATACCAGGTTCAATTACATTTTATTGTTGGTGTGACATTTAATTTGACTCTGAATTATCTTTTGTTTATTTTATCCATCAATGCGACACTTGAACTTGTCTACCACTCACAGGTTTTTGCAAATGATCATTTCATTTGTAAATAAATTTAAAATAAATCCATCAATGAACGATTGTGATATTTGTGAATGCATGCAAATAACCAAATTGGTTAATTTTAAAACATCTCATTTGAATATATTTTGATATATTTAACAAAAATATATATAGTATTATTTAAACATTTTTAAAACTTTCCTACGGACCCCCTGCAATTATACCACTGACCACTAGGGGTCCGCGGAAACACTGCACTAGACAGTAGAGCAGGCAATGCACAGTGTAAGTGTCTAGTCATTTGGGACACAACTTATTTACTCTCCGAAGCGTGTTTTCGGAATAGAAGTAACGTAATAAGTAAATGTACCGCACAGACCAACTAATCGATAATGAGATTCGTTGACAATGATTTTCGTAATCGATTCTTATCGATTTTAGCGATTACTTGTCGCAACTCTAAAGTTATAACGTTTTAAATACTGGTTACATTTAAAAGTAAAAAAAAAAAGGTGGTGCAGGAGCCTTGTGGACATTTTCATAGCTGGTGCCTGATTTCAAAGTGAATTGATTAGGCTTATGTCTGTTTCACTATGGTACCCAACTATCCAATTTGATCAAAGCCTGGCAGTGACTGTTTAGATATCTTTAGGCAGTTAAAATACAGCATTTGTTAACTTGGCTCCTTAGCATTTGCAGGAATTTAGCCTAGGAAAGATTAAAAAGTAAATCAAAACATTTCCATTTTGTTTTGGTGAAATATATTCATGGTTTCTTAAAAAAACAAAACAATTTTGGCCAAATGATGTTTGTCTCTTTTGGCTATTTGCCAAAATTCAGCCACAGCGACACATTTTCTCAGATCACTATACATGTACCTTTATACTGCATTCAATATTAACTTGCTGATCAGCAAAAACTCACCTCATCCATATGTTTGGATGTAATAATGTCACTTAGCTTGATCTTCAGTCTGGAAGCAAAACATTAACATTAACCAAAACCATGCTAACTATGCTGTGTGAACACAGTAGAACAGAAACCCAGCTATGTTTTTAGTGCATCACCTGCCCATGAAGTCATCTTTCATGTCTATGTCTTTGTCAAATATCTCTAATGATAAGTCTTGACCAGGGAGATCAGTCAATACCACCTGAAAAGAGAAATTCATGAACTAAGCAAAAATGACAATGAAGGGCATTCTGGACTAGTGCAGACCTACACATCCAAACATTTCTACCTCATACATCTCGTTCCAGGTGGGGTTGAGGGTATCCTTAATCACACGGCTTTTAAAGGTGCTGGACCCAATATTGATGATGATGTAGGGGTCACTCTTCCCCTTCACCATGCCCCCCATCAAGTTGTCCTTGGGTATCAAATTCTGTCCCTCCAGCAGGTGAATACGCAGCACCCCCTATAGAGAGGAATCATGGGTAAAATTGAGTGAGCAATGCTTTGCAAAGACAAAAAAATTGTTGGCTTATAGTTTACCTCAGTGCCAAAACTGTCATCAGGGGAGGTATGTTGAGGTCTTGAAGAAGACAGATCACTCGAGAGAAGGGAGGCGGATACAGCACTTTCATCATTCCAGAGCACCTAAAAAACAAAATGCCATCAAATAAATTATACATTAAGTTTACATTTATTAATTTGACATACACTTTTATTAAAATCAAGGTATAAGCTGTTATCCCTGAACTTTAAAACCTAATTTTTAAACTCTTCTTGGATGGCTGTAGTATACATACTACATATGTATGCATATCGCATACATGACTTTTTATTTTAATTTAAACTAAGATCTGAGCAGGGCAGAGGTATATACAGTGCTGTGAAACAGTATTTCTTCTATTTTTGTGTAAAAAAAAAGTTATCCAGTATTAACTGGGCCTGTGTGAAATGTATTTGCCCCCGTAGTTACTAATTCCCTATGAAACTGCATTCATAATGAGGTTCAGCTGGACTAAACGCAACCAGACCTGATTACTGCAAACCCTGTTCAATCAAATCAACAGCATGGAGCTGGTTTATAGGTCTTACCCAGTAACTAACTATGTCAAAATTGAAGGAAATTCCAGAAATGATGAGGAAGAAGGTTATTGAAAAACATCAGTCTGAGAAGGGTTACAAAGCTACTTCAAAGACTCTGGGACTCCAAAGGACCAGAGTGAGGGCCATTATCTCCAAATCGAAAAACTTGGCACAGTAGTGAACCTTGCCAGGAGTGGACGACCTTTGACAATTCCTCCAGGAGCACAGCAACGACTCATCCAGGAAGGCACAAAAGAGCCAAGGACAACATCAAAGGAACTACAGGCCTCTCTTGCATCAATAAAGGTCACTGTTCATGACTCCACTATCAAAAAGACATTGGGCAAAAAAAAGTGAGGCGAAAACCAGTGCTAACCCAGAAGAACATTAAGGCACATTTGAATTTTGCCAAAGCACACCTTTATGATACTCAAACCTTTTGGGAGAATGTTGTGTGGCTTGATGAGTCAAAAGTGGAACTGTTTGGAAGACAGGGGTCCGTTATATCACAGAATTCCACAAAAAGAACATCATACCTATGGTCAAACATGGTGGTGGAAGTGTGATGGTGTGGGGATGCTTTGCTGCTTCAGGGCCTGGGCAACTTGCAATAGTTGAGGGAAATATGAATACTGCTCTCTACCTGAAAATCCTAAAGGACTTCAGGGTCTTCAGTCTGTAAGTCGAAACTCAAGCGCAACTGGATTATGCACCAAGACAATGATCCACAGCATAGTAGTAAGTCCTAGTCCTAGAAGTAAGTGAAAGACTGATCTCCAGTTATCGGAAGAGTTTGGTTGTAGTTATTGCTGCTAAAGATGGTACAACCAGATTTTAAGTTTAAGGGGGCAATTAGTTTTATTGCTTCAATAAAAAAAAATAAAAATAAAAACTGTATTGTGTTAATTTCCGAAACAATTTAGTATGAGATATACACAAAAACAGAAGAAGTCAGGATGGGACAAATACTTTTTCACAGCACTATATGAGGTTATTTTATGGACTTTATTTTGCTATTATTTACTTAAGTAAAACAAAATATTTTTAAGGCACAAGCTTATGGCATACTGTATTTATAAATTGCAAAGTGCAAAATATTAGAAATGATGTTACCCTGAGTATAGTGTTGATGTGAATACGACTGGCTGGGCCAGAATGATTCAGCTGAAACCACTGATCCAGGCTGAGCTGAGGGCTAGACAGAAGGCGAGAGAGAGGGAGGGACAGGTTGCCCAGGGGCTGTACACGGTCATTATCTTTCAGCTGGCAGAACAAAAACAGAGTGATAGAGAGTTAACTGCTGGCAAGCCATAGCCTCTCTGTGGCACATTTCAACTGAACAAGAATCAAGAAAGAAAGTTTGAAGCATTTATTTTATATAACAAAAAACTGTTATCACAGAATAAAGTTAATTATCCCTACAAGATTTTCACTCTTATGTTCACTGGTATTGTGATTATAGAACTAGAATGCACAATATATCATACATACTGTTTTTGTAGAAAGCACTAGTGTGTTATGCTAAAAATTACTTTGAGTGCTTGTGGCTGTAGCAATGCTGATTCCCTGGCGTTCAATTTATTATTAGGTTCTATTCATTAAACAATGATACATTTGACTTTTCTCCATCTTACAAAACATTAATGTTTTCCAACCAGTGCAGTGATATATTCATTATGACTTTTTCTTTTAGGCCAGGAGGGGTAGTGCAAGTTGCATCAACTGCCTGTGTATGCGTACACATCAAAAGGAGTATACTTTGTAAGGCTATGCAACGACTGTGCACATATGCTAGCGTATGTGTAAAAAAAACTACGTATACTTTGGGCTTAACATGTGGATATCCTCTAGCACATGTGCGCATACATGCCAAGAAATTTAACAAAGTCACAAACTGACAGTGACATCGTATTTTCTATAATTACAGTGCATCCGAAAAGTATTCACAGCGTTTCACTTTTCCCACATTTTGTTATGTTACAGCCTTATTCCAAAATTGATTAAATTCATTATTTTCCTCAAAATTCTACAAACAATACCCCATAATGACAACATGAAAGAAGTTTGTTTGAAATCTTTGCAAATTTATTAAAAATAAAAAACAAAAAAAGCACATTTACATAAGTATTCACAGCCTTTGCTCAGTACTTTGTTGAAGCACCTTTGGCACCAATTACAGCCTCAAGACTTTTTGAGAATGAAGCTACAGGCTTGGCACACCTATTTTTGGGCATTCTTCTTTGCAGGACCTCTCAAGCTCCATCAGGTTGGATGGGGAGCGTCGGTGCACAGCCATTTTCAGATCTCTCCAGAGATGTTCAATCGGGTTCAAGTCTGGGCTCTGG
Organism: Ictalurus furcatus; assembly: GCF_023375685.1. Classification (NCBI taxonomy): domain Eukaryota; kingdom Metazoa; phylum Chordata; class Actinopteri; order Siluriformes; family Ictaluridae; genus Ictalurus; species Ictalurus furcatus. Next base: position 12,624,678 of record NC_071265.1, on the reverse strand, counting down.
CTGGGCCACTCAAGGACATTCAAAGAGTTGTCCTGTAGCCACTCCTTTGTTATCTTGGCTGTGTGCTTAGGGTCGTTGTCCTGTTGGAAGATGAACCTTCATCCCAGTCTGAGGTCCAGATTGCTCTGGAGCAGGTTTATCAAGGATGTCTTTGTACATTGCTGCATTCATCTTTCCCTCGATCCTGACTAGTCTCCCAGTTAATGCTGCTAAAAAAGGTTTATATCACTGTAGGGATGGTATTGGCCAGGTGATGAGTGGTGCCTGGTTTCCTCCAGACATGACGCGTGCCATTCAGGCCAAAGAGTTCAATCTTTGTTTCATCAGACCAGAGAATTTTGTTTCTCATGGTCTGAGAGTCCTCCAGGCAGGCTGTCATGTGCGTTTTACTGAGGAGTGGCTTATGTCTGGCCACTCTACCTTACAGGCCTGATTGGTGGAATGCTGCAGAGATGGTTGTTCTTCTGGAAGGTTCTCCTCTCTCTACAGAGACATGCTGGAGCTCTATCAGAGTGACCATCGGGTTTTTGGTCACATCCCTGACTAAGGCCCTTCTCCCCCGATCGCTCAGTTTGGCCGGGTGGCCAGCTCTAGGAAGAGTCCTGCTGGTTCCAAACTTCTTCCATTTACGGATGATGGAGGCCACTGTGCTCATTGGGACCTTCAATGCTGCAGAAATGTTTTTGTACCCTTCCCCAGATCTGTGCCTTGATACAGTCCTGTCTCGGAGGTCTACAGACAGTTCCTTGGACTTCATGGCTTGTGCTCTGACATGCATTGTTAACTGTGGGACCTTATATAGACAGGTGTGTGCCTTTCCAAATCATGTTCAATCAACTGAATTTACCACAGGTGGACTCCAATCAAGTTGTAGAAACATCTCAAGGATGATCAGTGGAAACAGGATGCACCTGAGCTCAATTTTGAGTGTCATGGCAAAGGGTGCGAATACTTATGTACATGTGCTTTTTTTTTGTTTTTTATTTTTAATAAATTTGAGAAGATTTCAAACAAACTCCTTTCACGTTGTCATTATGGGGTATTCTGTGTAGAATTTTGAGGAAAATAATGAATTTAATCCATTTTGGAATAAGGCTGTAACATAACAAAATGTGGAAAAAGTGAAGCGCTGTGAATACTTTCCGGATGCACTATACCTTTATGCCATGTCACTTCTTTCTTGGAACCTCCAATTAAATGCTTATTAGGTTGCCAGTGCTTTCATCCGTAATTAGCGTTCTGTCTCAGGGGGTTGTCTATCACCTGGATACCCACACTATTAAGCTAGGTGATGTTGACCTTTAGACTAGGAGGGACAACATATAATCTGGAGTAATAACATGGTCATGCTCAGGTAGTTTCAGTGCAGACCTTGTGGTGTGGCATGCCTCTCAGTAGTGCCCATGAGGAGGAAAAATTCCTCATGGAATGGTACCTTACAGTATAGGCTGTTTGTAGTCCATAGTGACAGCCTTTCTCAACCAATGGGCCAATCTTTGCTTAGACATTGGGCCACCCTATGTCCTTGCACAATGACAGATGAATAACCTGTTAGGTTCAAATAGTACCACCCAGGAGTCTTGTGAGGTTGTGTACAATATGCCATCGTCCTATCGTGCCAACTAACTATCACAGATTGCTGATAGTATCACATGTGGTTTTAGAGGGGTGTAGGGGCACCGATGCTGAGAAAGGAAAAGAAGGAGGTATGGCCATACAATGGTAACTTGTTGTGCACACATCACGTCATTACAGCAGAAAAAAATACCAGAAGCTGTCAGCTGTTGCATGCTAATTACTAGCATTAGCATTTAGCCAACTAGTTTTATTAATTACCCATAAACAGGGTCAAGAATGCTCTTGATTCAAGAATTCAAGATACTGATTCTTGTATAGCCCTTATGAACAACAGGCTCTTTCAGTTTCAAAATTTAAACCATCAATCATGTTTTGCAAACAAAGACTGCTTTATCTAAAATGCATCAGAGAAAGATATTTTGTTGCTCTGCTCTGAAGTGAGACAATATAGATTATTAAGGTTCATATTGGACTACAAATCATCATGAGACACATCAATTTATTTTTATCAATCTTAAAGCTGCAGAAACCACGTTTTCTGACAGAAATTTAAATTGTAAGACTTGATAGTCATCATGATAGTCATCTATCTGCGATTCCCAATTGTCAATCGTCTTAAGCCTAATGTCCAGTACATAATAGACACAGCAGGGAGTATTCTGCAGATTGATCTTCCTAGAATGCTGCAAGGTCAAATGACTAAGAACAAGGTTCAGCCACAGGATCTCTTCCCCATAAACATCTGTCCACCAGCACATGCAGTGCAAGTTTACAAATAGCTTGTTTTCAGTGATACCCATTTCAGATCAGCATCCTGTATGGGTTGGTACAGGGAGGTCTTAAGGAACTCCAACACAATGGGCTCCTGTGAGAGTTACTCTAAAAGGCATTTTATGATGTCTTCCTTAAAGGAAGTATATGTGTCATAAAATACTTACAATGACTTAACAACAGTATATATGTATCTTTTTTTTTGCCTCCTAGGCCTCCCAATGCATTGTATATGCTTGTTTTGGTGTGTTACCAGATGAGCCTGTAGCCTGATTGATAATAAGACAGCCTTTTCAGAGGACATGCTACAGCAATGAAATATCATTGCATACAGTCATGTGAAAAAATAAGTACACCTCATGGAAATTGTTGGCTTTTTTGACATATTTGGACAAGCAAACGTCTTTGAAACAGTGTCTATTAATGAAGTTGATATACTTGAACAAACCCACAAGTAAAATTAGCTTTTTCAATCATTTATTCAACAAAAATATCAATAGATGTGATATTCTTCTGTGGAAAAAGTAAGTACACCCTTGGCCTCAAAAGCTAGTAGTACCCCCTTTATCAGAAATAACTTCTTTTAGGCATTTTGGATAACTGTCCACAATTCTCTGATCACGGATTGCTGGAAATTTTGACCACTCTTCCATGCAATATTCTTTCAGTTTCAGGATGTTTGAGGGTTTTCTTGCATGTACTGCCAGTTTCAAATCCCCCACAACATTTCAATGGGATTCAAATCCAGGATTTGACTAGGCCATTCCATAACCCTTCATTTCTTCTTTTTGAGCCATTCCTTGGTGGATTTGTTCGTGTGTTTAGGATCATTATCCTGTTGAAAGGTCCACTTTCGGTTCAACTTCAACTTTTGGACAGATGGCCTCACATTATCTTCAGGCACTCTTTGATATGATGCAGAATTCATAGTTGAATCTATGAATGCAAGCTGTCCAGTCCCTGAAGCAGTGAAGCAACCTCAAACCATAAAATTTCCACCACTGTGCTTTACAGTTGGTATGAGGTGCTTCTAGTGAAGAGATGTCTTTGGTCTGTACCAAACATGTCTGCTGTTACTGTGGCCAAACAACTCTAGCTTTGATTCATCTGTCCAGAGCACATTATTCCAAAAGGTCTGGTCTTTGCCTATATGCTCATTGGCAAATTGATTTTGATCTTTTTAGGCAGCAAAGGCTTTTTCCTGGGACACATCCCATGCAGGTCAAAATTGTGTCAAAATATCTCTTTCTGATTGTAGAAGCATGCACTTTGACATCAGCAGTTGCGAGACATACTAGCAAATCCTGTAATGAAATGTTGGGGTTCTTGGAGACTTCTTTTTGCATCAGACGGTCTGCTCTTGGGCTGAGTTTGCTGGGACGGCCAGTACTTGACAAATTGGCAGTCGTTTGAAATCGGTGCCACTTGTAGATGATTTTCCTTACAGTGGAATGATGTATTTCAAATAATTTGGAGATCTTTATAAATCCCTTGCCAGAATCATATGCATCCATAACCTTTTTTCTGAAGGCCTTATAGAACGCTTTAGATTTTGGCACGTTGACACCACACACCTCAATAACAAAGGAAACACCAGACACTAGATATGAGAGGGGTATAAATAAGACAGGTTCCACTCCATTTTTTCACATGACTGTAAGTTATCCGTGTTCTGTACTGTGGGTTTTTTTTTTTGTAGTATTAGGTTTTATGTAGTATTAGGTTTTTATGCTGCCTCAACTGTCTATTTTATCCTGCTCTATATGATATGATAGGGTAGATCATGTCAAGTAGCCAAATACACAGGGGATGAAAGACACCAGAAATTCCTCTATGTAATTTTAATGCATAAAGGTATTAGAATGTTGCCTGTGATATCTTCTTTATACTGGGAGAGGAGTTAAGATTGTTTTGCAGTGCACTATGGAACCATTAGCCCAGCTAAACAATGTCTTAATGGACTTCCATACCTGGATATCAATGTCATGTTTGTGTGGATCTTGGATGAAGAATGTGAAGGCATCTTCCCACACAGGATTAACCGTATTCCAGCAGGTCTACATGAAAACATGGAGGTAGAACAGAGTAATAAAAAATAATCATCATAATAAGTAAAAATAAGTAATAATAAACCAGTACCTCTGTAAAATATAACCACTACCTTTGCAAGCTTGCTGAACACATATGTGCTCTATTTTGTAGATCATGCAATATGCACAAAAACAAGACAAAAGATCATGCCATACATATTTTTTGTGTCTCCATGACTAAAAACATAATGTAGGTGGTAACGGCACTGCAAGTGGTAACATGGCACAGAGCTGTGCAAATATAAAACGGGATTGGATTGGGTACAGATGAATACATTATTAAGAGGTGTGGGTAGGCATGCAGCTGTGATATCTAATCATATCAGTTCCTCTCATTCCTCTCAATATGATTTGGGGGCCAGATGTAGTCAGCTTTTTGTGCTTGTTTTCAAGTACAAATCAATGACTTTCTTCACGAAAAAACTTGCTTGTTATATACAAACCTGCCACTGGAGCCTAAAGCACAATTTATGTGCCATGCACACAGCAACACGCACAAACTGGCCTCTTAACACAAAAAAAGGGTGAAGAAATAGAAAGAATTCATGTTCCATTCAATGTAGTAAACCTTAAAAAATAAGCATCAGCCAGTTTGGTGAGTGATTTACAGTCTGTCGCTACTGGATTTAAAATGACTTAAGGTCAGAATCATTACATAACTGAGACACACCTCAGTGGCAAACTCTGCCCCACATGCGTAATGCACATACAACTGTCCAAACAGCACATTAATCTGTAGTTGCATTTGAGGTCTGAATACTGAATACTGCATGTCTAACTCAACTCTGAATCCAGCTTTTTTGAAAGCAGGTTTAAAAGTAATGTATCAGAAAGCTCTTGAGAGTAAACAAATAAAAGTGTGGCACAACTATGACGTTGAGACTGTGGAATCTGTCTGAGAATGCTATTGGCATCCTAACATTGATATTGCTGGTTATTAGTTAAATACAATTTAAGTGCACATAAAAATAGAGTAGATGGAGAGTTTTTATGGAGTGCCTCTCAACTGCTGTTGATGAATTTGAACAGAAACCAAACACAAAAAATTGTCTTGAGCCCAACCAAAACAGCAACACTTTGGCCTTGTTCATCAAATTATGCTTGCACTGGAAAGAAAAACTGTGTATGTGTTTGTGTGTATCTGTGTAGCATACTCTGCTTTCTTGGGTTATGTCCTGCACAGAAAGCTGCACCATTGGACTGGGATCTTTACTGCCTTTTTTCATCTGAAATTGATAACAAGAGAGACTTTTAAATGATGTAAACAACATATGAACACAACCAAGTTGTCTGTTTTTTGAAGAGGTTAATGCTATCGGTTTTACAAACTCCTCTTCCTACTAATCCCCAATCAATGTTTTGTCCCATGTATACTTTGTCTCATTTGTGTCTTGTCCTGTTATAATCCCAGTCTCTATATTTCCCCAGAGAAAGGAGTATAGTCTCAAAGATCTCTCTGCTTGAAGAAGAAAATCAACATATTTCTCGCTTCACAGTATAAGTTACAGTACCTTCAATCATGGCAAAAAAGCATTCAGGATGTACAAATGAATGACAACTTAAGGAAAAAAACTAGTGTAATTTTGTAACTATGGTTTGGAAAAACTTGGGTCACTACAAATCAATACAAAATGATAACATTTCTATCCAGGATGACAATACCCCCATCCACAGGGAACAAGGGCTCACTGAGTGATTTGACCAGTATGAAAATGATATTAATTACATGCAATGGTCTTCAGAGTCAGCAGATCTCAAACCAATTGAACACCTATGGGAGATTTTTGACTGATATGTTAGACAGCGCTCTCTACCACTATCATCAAATAACAATTGAAAAATGGTGTTCATTCCTCCACTGCTGTTCCAAAGCCACGTGGAATTTGTGTGAAGACAAACTGTAGCTGTTCTGGTGGCTTGTGGTGACCCAACACTGTATGTTGTTTTTTTCCCCTTTAATTTGTCACTCATCTTCATATAGTCCAGGAAATATAGGTAGCTTTGTTAACAAGCAAGGTATATATTGAAGCATTTTAACTTCATGAATGAATGAAAAATAAACCAATAACACTGTGCTAATTCAAAAAATATATCCCTATATATGTCACTTTTAAACTGTCATCTTGTTGCTTGTGTCTTGTTCTAGTAAGGTTTTTAGTTTCACAGGTTTTTGTCTTGTTTTTCGGCTCTGAATGTGAATTAAATCTACCTCTTAAAAGGCTTTTGTTGCTATACAGTGCATCCAGAAAGTATTCACAGCGCTTCAATTTTTCCACATTTTGTTATGTTACAGTCTTATTCCAATATGGATTAAGTTCATTATTTTCCTCAAAATTCTACAAACAATATCCCATAATGACAACATGAAAGAAGTTTGTTTGAAATCTCTGCAAATTTATTAAAAATAAAAAACAAAAAAAGCACATGTACATAAGTATTCACACCCTTTGCCATGAAACTCAAAATTGAGCTCAGGTGCATCCAGTTTCCACTGATATTCCTTGAAATGTTTCTACAACTTGATTGGAGTCAACCTGTGGTAAATTCCGTTGATTGGACATGATTTGGAAAGGCACACACCTGTCTATATAAGGTCCCACAGTTAACAATGCATGTCAGAGCACAAACCAAGCCATGAAGTCCAAGGAACTGTCTGTAGACCTCCGAGACAGGATTGTATCGAGGCACAGATCTGGGAAAGGGTACAGAAACATTTCTGCAGCATTGAAGGTCCCAATGAGCACAGTGGCCTCCATCATCTGTAAATGGAAGAAGTCTGGAACCACCAGGACTCTTCCTAGAGCTGGCCACCCGGCCAAACTGAGCGATCGGGGGAGAAGGGCCTTAGTCAGGGATGTGACCAAAAACCCGATGGTCACTCTGATAGAGCTCCAGCGTGTGTCTGTGGAGAGAGGAGAACCTTCCAGAAGAACAACCATCTCTGCAGCACTCCACCAATCAGGCCTGTATGGTAGAGTGGCCATACGGAAGCCACTCCTCAGTAAAAGGCACATGACAGCCCGCCTGGAGGACTCTCAGACCATGAGAAACAAAATTCTCTGGTCTGATGAAACAAAGATTGAACTCTTTGGCCTGAATGGCAATTGTCATGTCTGGAGGAAACCAGGCACCACTCATCACCTGGCCAATACCATCCCTACAGTGGTGGCAGCATCATGCCGTGGGGATGTTTTTCAGCGGCAGGAACTGGGAGACTAGTCAGGATCGAGGGAAAGATGAATGCAGCAATGTGCAGAGACATCCTTGATGAAAACCTGCTCCTGAGAGCTCTGGACCTCAGACTGGGGTGAAGGTTCATCTTCCAACAGGACAACGACCCTAAGCACACAGCCAAGATAACAAAGGAGTGGCTAAAGGACAACTCTGTGAATGTCCTTGAGTGGCCCAGCCAGAGCAAAGACTTGACCCCGATTGAACATCTCTGGAGAGATCTGAAAATGGCTGTGCACCGACGCTCCCCATCCAACCTGACAGAGCTTGAGAGGTCCTGCAAAGAAGAATGGGAGAAAGTGCCCAAAAATAGGTGTGCCAAGCTTGTAGCATCATTCTCAAAAAGACTTGAGGCTGTAATTGGTGCCAAAGGTGCTTCAACAAAGTATTGAGCAAAGGCTGTGAATACTTATGTACATGTGCTTTTTTGTTTTTTTATCTTTAAGAAATTTGCAAAGATTTCAAACAATCTTCTTTCACGTTGTCATTATGAGGTATTGTTTGTAGAATTTTGAGGAAAATAATTAATTTAATCCATTTTGGAATAAGGCGGTAACATAACAAAATGTGGAAAAAGTGAAGCGCTGTGAATACTTCCTGGATGCACTGTATGATAGCAGTATCTATGCAATGTAAAATTAAATAGGATCTTCCTGTAAAAACTTCTAATTGTTTTCTTATTTTAGTCAATGAAACAATGCATGACATTCAAATAAAAACATCCAGTACAAGGAAATAATACTAGCTAACACTGCATATTAGTAAAACAGTCAGAAACATAGCCACACAGACAGCTATTAAGAAGTACTTATTTAACTGTTATATACAATGGAAAACAACTTAAGCACATGAAAAATGAAGTGAAACCTGTGACTCACAGGAAGCGCCTCGGCCTTATCCAAATACACTGTCAAGATGGCTGATGAGGGGGGATGTGCAGTATTACTCGGAACTGTTTCATTTCTTTTCAGAACCTGAGACAGAGAAATAAGGTGTGTGTTTGTGTTAAATCAGAACACAAAGACATGCCTCAAAGTTAAAGATCTTGCTTCACTACTGTTTAACTGTTTAATATAGGTGTGTTTAAAAGTGTATACAGGCATTCACCTGCTCCAGAGTATCAGTGTTGTCCTGCAATGTCAGCCATTCCAGTCTGAGGTGAACACGCCCTGTAGGAGCATCCTTCAAAGTGAACCACTGAGGAGGAAGAACATTAGCCCTTTTGTAATTGAAATTAAATTTGAATTAATTAAGAAAGTGATATGATGAATAATTAATGACTTAAGACAGATGTGCTGTCATCAGTTACTCTATACAGTGGTGCTTGAACGTTTGTGAACCCTTTAGAATTTTCTATATATCTGCATAAGCATGACCTAAAACATCATCAGATTTTCATGAGTCCTAAAAGTAGACAAAAAGAACCCAATTAAACAAATGAGACAAAAATATTATACTTGGTCATTTATTTATTGAGGAACATTATCCAATATTATATATCCGTGAGTGGCAAAAGTATGTGAACCTCTAGGATTATCAGTTTAATTTGAAGGTGAAATTAAAGTCAGGTATTTTCATTCAGTGGGATAACAATCAGGTGTGAGGGAGCACCCTGTTTTATTTAAAGAACAGGCATCTGTCAAAGTCTGATCTTCACAATATATGTTTGTGGAAGTGTATCATGGCATGAACAAATGAGATTTTTGAGGACCTCAGAAAAAGAGTTGTTGAAGTTCATGATGTTGGAAAAGGTTACAAAACCATCTCTAAAGAGAGTTTAGATTCCACCAATCCATAGTCAGACAGATATCAGGAAATTTAAGACCATTGTTATCCTCCCCAGGAGTAGTCAACCAACAAAGATCACTCCAAGAGCAAGACGTGTGATAGTACGCAAGGTCACAAAGCAGCCAGGGTAACTTCTAAGCAAATAAAGGCCTCTCTCTGAGTCCACCATCAGGAGAACACTGAACAACAATGGTGTGCATGACAGTGTTGAAAGGAGAAAACCACTGCTCTCCAAAAAGAAAATTGCTGCACGTCTGCAGTTTGCTAAATATCATATGGACAAGCCAGAAGGCTATTGGAACAATATTTTGTGAACAGATGAGACCAAAATAGAATTTTTGGTTTAAATGAGAATGTTTGTTTATGTTTGGAGAAAGGAAAACACTGCATTCCAACATAAGAACCCTATCCCATCTGTGACATATGCTGGTGGTAGTATCAGGTTTGGGCCTGTTTTGTTGCATCTGGGCCAGGACGGCTTGCCATTATTGATGGAACAATGAATTATATTCTATACTATACCAGCAAATTCTAAAGGAAAATGTCAGGACATCTATCCATGAACTGAATCTCAAGAGAAAATGGGTCATGCAGCAAGACAACGACCCTAAGCACACAAGTGGTTCTACCAAAGAATGGTTAAAGAAGAATAAAGTTAATGTTTTGGAATGGCCAAGTCAAAGTCCTGACCTTAATCCAATAGAAATGTTGTGGAAGAACCTGAAGCAAGCATTTGGTGGAAACCCACCAACATCCCAGAGTTCAAGCTGTTCTGTACTGAGGAATGGGATAAAATTCCTCCAAGTCAATGTGCAGGACTGATCAACAGTTACCGGAAATGTTTAGTTGCAGTTATTGCTGCAAAAGGGGGTCCCACCAGATATTGAAAGCAAATGTTCACATACTTTTGCCACTCACAGATATGTTCATGAATCATTTTCCTCAATAAAAAAATGACCAAGTATAATATTTTTGTCTCATTTGTTTAACTGGGTTCTCTCTACTTTTAGGACTTTTGAAAATTTTTGTTGTTTTAGGTCATATTTATGCAGAAATATAGAAATTTCTAAACGGGTTCACAAACTTTCAAGCACAACTGTATGTGTGTGTATGTCTAGAAAACACATACACACATGAGAAGAGCAACAGGTGCAATATGAATATCAATATGAATTATGTTATCTTCTAAAAGGATCTCACCTCATCAACAATTTTAGCCTTCTTCACTATTCCCAAATCCATCTTAGTTCTGAAAATAAACACAAAAATACAGCCCTGAAGGAACTCCAGCCACTCCATTTCTTTAGTGCTATTGTCAGAAAACAATAGCACTATTGTTATCCACTTCTTTAGTGCTATTGTACTACCATCCATTACTGTTCACATTTCTGTCTATTGTTCTTCTAAGGATCATTATTATTATTATTATTATTATTATTATTATTATTATTTATTCATTTTCAAGGTTTCAGGGTCTTTTGGGCACTTAACAAACAATGCTCAAACAATTTACATATACGTCAGAGTCATTGGCCCAGGCAAAAGGTATTACATGGGCATGGTGGGGGGCACTCTGCGGCACCCCGTTACAGGGTGCATAAACTTGGAACATATATCATACATACATGTACATATATGTATGAAACTCAGTAAATGTATTGTTCTCATCAACACAAACAACTTTCACAATGACACTCACTAGCTCCGTACAACAGGAAGTCAGATATTTTGGATTTTGTGAGAAGCACATGCAGCGAACTTTTAAATACTCCTAGGGGATTCATGTGATTGTCACCCGACTGTGTCAACATTATGTGAAGACATGGATGATGCTAAATTCATAAGGATATTTGATATCTCAAGCGGTGTGGCCATGGCAAAGAATTAAATTAATAACAAAAAAGGGAAATAGGAAGAGTCTCATATCTTCTAAATGCATTGTCTGATTTAGATCAAATTGTTGTTCTATGTTTGAACATCGGGGCTGATCACATGGATGTGGTTATTGTGGGTCACGGTCATAGCATCTCCAGCTGGCAGCAGGAAATGTGGCACACACAACAGACTTTGCAATAGTCCTCTTATATTGACATGCTTAAATGTGGGTATAATTACACTTAATCTTTGCATAACTGTTATATTTTAATTCAAGTCAAATCAAAAACTAGGAGAAAGGCACATAAACGAAGGTATTTTGCACCACCTTAAATGCATGTGCTCACTACACATTACTTCATTACAATTAATTAATGGCTAATAATTAGATAAAACATATCTCTTATCTTCTTATCTTATCTATAATGCATTATATCAGCAAATGTGAGCTGTATGTTTGGACATGGAAGCTGCTGTAAAGCCTAACATCAGCACAAAACAAGTTACTCTACAGCACTCTATTTACCAGGCATTGTTTTCATATAGCCACCAGGTGGCGATGGCACAGTAGTGCTTGGGCCCATCATCGCTACATGCAGCTATATTTTTGCTTTTTAATTTCAACCAGTATAATTTGTTAGTCTTTGTTTTTGCAAAGTATTGCTTATGCTTTCTGTTACTTGGGTTAAAATTCTGAAAGTTGAGCCCTTGACCTTTAAACTACTTAAATATTTTCAAGTTCACTTTTTTATTTTTTATTTATTTATTTATTTTTTACCAAAGGCATATACTAAAGGATAAATGTAAACATACTGAAATTCTAAGCAGTGTCTGTTGTGTTGTCATGTGTTTTTTAGTCTGTGCATTCCCCTACACCAGAGATTGCTGTTGTACTTCTTTACATTCTGCAATGTTCCTTGTGCTTTCTTTGTTTTTCAATTCCTGTCTACTTGTTTCAAGAACAAAGTCATCACCTCAATTTTGTGACCCCAAGTGGGTAGCCTGTAAAAGGTCCTTGCTACCTCATGAATTATCCAGTGACTGTGCATTGACAGGCATCTTGGGTTTTGTTATTGAAAAATATATGCGGCCCATTGTCTGCATCGGCATATGGCAATGTGGGTGCTGCAGACACTCTTCAAGAGTTCAAGAGCACATTAATGCTGCAATCTGATAATAGGTTACACAGTCTGGCTGAAATAGCATATGCAGAAGCTCTAGGGCTGAAATCAATGCCTCTTTTACACTAGTGTTGCCATTATGGGGTACAGATTGATGAAACTTTGCATGTAAAGTCATGCTACATATGGTTTCAAAAGTGTATGATACTCTGGCAAATGTAAGCCATATTTCTAACACAGCAAATTTACTAATGTCCAATTAATAGTCCATGCTATGCAGATTACATTATACAATCTAGAAAACAAGTTTGCTTGGCTCAAATGCCATTGCCAGAGCCTGGTAAAAAAATATATATATATATTTATATGCGCCACCTTCTGTTTTTTGGTTCCCTGTCTGCAATCACACTATTCCTGCAAAGTTACAACACTGCAACAAGACAATTACAAACAGCAAGCAGATATAGGTAGTAGATAAACTGCCTGGCCAAAAATAGGTAGCTGTTTGGATTTAAATAAACAAATACTTAAGAGCCTATGATTGGATCATTATTGCAGTGATTAATGTTTCAGCTGGCTATAATTCTTTTAACCCTAACCAATGCAGTGTGTAGCTTCTCATTTGTTAAACAACCATGTCAGAAAACGTACCCCGTTGTCGTGTAAAAGATGTTACTGTGTTTCAGAAGGGGCAAATTATTGGCCTGCATCAAGCAAAGAAAACAACTAGGGAGATTGCTGAAATCACCGGAAGTGGGTTAAGACCTGTCCACTGCATTATAAAAACCTGGAAGGATAGTGGTGGACTGTCAACTTTGCATAAGAAATGCGCTCTGGAGTCAGACATGATACAGCGGTCCTGGAGCAGAGAGGGTTAAGGGCCTTGCTCAAGGGCCCAACAGTGGCAGCTTGGCAGTGCTTGGGCTTCAACCCCTGACCTTTTGATCAGAAACCCAGAGCCTTAACTGCCAAGCCACCACTGCCCCAATAGTGTGACATTGCACAAGGTTATTGAAACAATGCCATGACAAATGCATGCCATAATCAAAGCTAAAGGTGGTGCAATGAAATTAATATTAGTGTGTATGACTTTTTTGGGCCAAGCAGAAAAACTATTGGAACGGCAAGTCCAATTTATTTGTTTGTGCTATACACCAAAGACAAATGTGGTTGAGATCAAAAGATAGATACGAGATGAGAGTTTAGGATTTCAGCTTTTATTTTCTAGTATTTACATCTAGATGTGTTAAACAGCATAAAACAGAACCTTTTGTATCAGATCACCCAATTTTTAGGTGAGAAAAAGTATAGGAATAAATAAGTCTTGAAGTAAATTAGTACATAACACTTTTGTGTTATGTTAAATAAATATAAATATAAACAGATATTTGGTTGCATATACCTTGTTTGCAATAACTGCATCAAGCCTGTGACTCACTGATAACACCAAATTGTTGGTTTCTTCTTTTGTGATGCTTTTCCAGGCTTCTACCGCAGCTTCTTTCAGTTGTTGTTTGTTTAGGGGGGGTTTCTCCCTTCAGTCTCCTCTTCAGGAGCTGAAATGCATGCTCAATTGGGATAAGGTCTGGTGACTGACTTGGCCAGTCTAAAACCTCCACTTTTTCCCCCTGATAAAGTCTTTTGTTGAATTGGCAGTGTGTTTTGGATCATCGTCTTGCATGCATAAAGTTCCTTCCGATTAGTTTGGATGAATTTCATTTTTCTGTAAATGTTCCTGTATACTTCTGAATTCATTCTGCTGCTACCATCATGAGTTACATCATCAATAAAGATTAGTGAGAATGTTCCAGAAGCAGCCATGCAAGCCCAAGCCATGACACTACCTCCAGCATGTTTCACAGATGATCTTGTATGTTTTGGATTATGAGCAGATCTTTTCTTTCTCCACACTTTGGCCTTTCCATCACTCTGGTAGATGTTAATCTTGGTTCCAGAACTTTTGTGGATCATCTCTGTATTTCTTTGGGAATTCCAATTCTTACTGCTGATGAGTGGTTTACAGGGGTTTAGAGGGGTATGGCCTTTATATTTCTGCTCTTGAAGTTTTCTTTGAACAGTGGATTGTGATACCTTCAACCCTGTCCTTTGGAGGTTGTTGTTGATGTCACTGACTGTTGTTTTTGGGTTTTTCTTCACAGCTCTCACAATGTTTGTCATCAACTGTTGTTTTCCTTGGCCAACCCAGTCGGTGTCCGTGGCTCAGTACACCAGAGGCTTCTTTCTTTTTCAGGACATTACAAATTGTTGTATTGGCTATGCCCAACAATTGTGCAATGCCTCTGATTGATTTTCCCTCTTTTTCACAACTTCAAAATGGTGATAAACCTGTATTGTGTTTGTAATTGTTCCATATCCATGAAAGCCGAGTATTTTTGTGAATTTTTGAACAAAAGATCAAAAGGTTAAACAATATAGACAATTTTTCATAACCTTCTTTGCTCATATTTACCAAGGGTGCCAATATTAGTGGAGGGCACTGTATGATGCAAGCAACTGGTTATAATACACAATTCCACAGCTGAATTCCTGTGGAAAACAGGCCATTCCTCAGCTTTTACATAAGCAGAGTGAGTGTGAGGTGCCTCTGCAACATCAGGCTCGGTGTCTAACCCCTTATCTGGATGATTGACTGTGTGAACAGTCCAAACAGACAAACCAGGCAGACTTCATCACCTGGAAACTCTGGAACTAACAGTCAATCACAAGAAAAGATGATCTCAGGACTGAAAACAAAGTGATATTTCATATCAACCACCAAGCAATGCTGAGTTGTCAGATTCACACATTCTGTCTGTATGAGCTACATACCTGCAGAGGTACCATTTAGGCCAGGATTACTGGTGCATGATTCCCCACTTCCAGCACTGTCACTGACACTGCAGGGCATTCAACCTACTGTACAGTCAGTGTTTCTGCCTGTTGTTGATACTGAAGGGCCCTCTGCACATGGCATCTAATAAATCTAACCTGTTGTCCCAGATAGAACAGTCACTGGGACACAATCAACTAGACAGCTGGAAACTGTCTTGGGCCCCCAAGTGGCACAATAGAAAAGTATTTGATCTATCATCAGGAGATCAAGAATTCGAATCCCAACAGTGCCACAGACATCCAGGGCAAGGTGTCAAGACAGCAAATTTGACCGTGCTCTCAAGTTGGGGGGCTGGCATTACTGCCTCTCCCCTGTCAATCAGAGCAACACAAGCCTATCATCGGCATCTGTGAGCTCACATATACACAGAACAGGACAGATAAGACTTTTCTCAGAGTGTGTTACCTTGCTGTGTGACACAGCACCGGCATGAGTGCATACTCTTTGTAGTGCCTTAATCAGATTCTTTGTAGATGCTTTGCTGTACAACAAAGCCACCATAAAGTGGTGCTTGAAAGTTAGAGTTTTCTATAGTTCCACATAAATATGACCTAAAACATCATTAGATTTTCACAGTCCTAAGAGTAGATAAAGAGAACCCAATTAAACAAATGAGATACAAATACTATACTTATTCATTTATTTATTGAGGAAAATGATTCAATATTACATATCTGTGAGTGCAAAAGTATATGAACCTTTGCTTTCAGTATCTGTTGTGACCCCCTTGTTGATCAGTCCACCACATCGGCTTGGAGGAATTTTAGCCCATTCCTCAGTACAGAACAGCTTCAACTATGGGATGTTGGTGGGTTTCCACACATTCCGTGCTTGTTTCATGTCCTTCTACAACATTGAGGTCAGGACTTTGTTTTAGCCATTCCAAAAAAATTAACTTTATTCTTCTTTAACCATTCTTTGGTAGAACGACTTGTATGCTTGGGTTCACTCATGCTGCATGATCTACTTTGTCTTGAGATTCAGTTCACGGACAGATGTCCTGACATTTTCGTTTAGAATTCATTGATGGCAAGTCGTCCTGGCTCAAATGCAGCAAAATAGATCCAAACCATGATACTACCATCAGCATTTTTCATAGACAGGATAAGGTTCTTATACTGGAATGTAGTGTTTTCCTTTCTCCAAACATAATGCTTCCCATTTAAACCAAAAATTTTATTTGGTCTCACCGTCCACAGAACATTTTTTTATGATCTATAGCAAACTGTAGACAGACAGCAATGTTCTTTTTGGAGAGCAGTGGCTTTCTCCTTGCAACTCTGCCATGGACTCATGAACATTAACATTAGCCAATGTGAGAGAGGCTTTAGTCCTTTGTGACCTCAGAGACAAATACACGTCTTGCTCTTGGAGTGATCTTTGTTGGTTGACCACTCCTGGGGAGGGTAACAATGGTCTTGAATTTCCTCCATTTGTACACAATCTGTTTGACCATGAATTGGTGTCCAAACTATTTAGATATAGTTTTGTAACATTTTACAGCTTGATGAGCATCAACAACTCTTTTTCTGAGGTCCTCAGAAATCTCCTTTGTTCATGCCATGATACACTTCCACAAACATGTGTTTGAAGACCAGATTTTGATAGATCCCTGTTCTTTAAAATAAAACAGGGTGCTCACTCACACATGATTGCCATCCCATTGATTGAAAACACCTGACTCTAATTTCATCTTCCAATTAACTGCTAATTCTAGAAGTTCACATACGCTTGCCACATAGATATGTAATATTGGATCATTTTCCTCAATAAATAAAAGACCAAGTATAATATTTTTGTCTAATTAGTTTAACTGGGTTCTATTTGTCTACTTTTAGGACTTATGTAAAAATCGGATGATGTTTTAGGTCATACTTAAGCAGATATATATATATATATATATATATATATATATATATATATAATAAAAATAAAGCGTTCACAAATTTTCAAGCACCACAGTAATTCCAAATTTTAATTACCAATTAAATCAAAGTTAATTGGTTACTCCAGCTGTAAGTTATGAAACAATATAAAAAATATGAAAAAATATAAACAGAATCTGAGTTATATAAGTTAAAAAAAGACAACTAAATATCCTTGAGGACAAATTTTAAATCCTCTGTAAAAGAAGCATGGCAACATATTAAAGATAAAAATAAATGAATGTACAACAAAGAAAAATGATGATACCTTCCCAGGAAGTCATCCTGGTCTGGATCTTTATCATACACTTCTACCTCCAACTCCTGACCAGGGACTTCATGAACAATTACCTGAAAGACACACAACACAGTCAAGGTGAAACTCAGTATGGTTCACAGAGGACCACTCTCAGAGAAAATGTCTTGATATATGATTTTGTATTTTTTTCAAGGGTGGTTTAAAGGCTGTTTTAGTTTTAGCAGAAACATGTTACTGTACGTTTCAGTAACATGACGCTTACATCTTGCATATTACTTTGTTATAAAACTGGACGGGTAATGGCTGAGTGTGTGTGTGTGTGTGTGTGTGTCTGTGTGTGTCTTACCTCATATACCTCACCCCATTTTGGGCTGTCTGTGTTGTCTTTGTGGTGGGATCTGAAGGTCTGTGGCCCCACTCTTATCAAAGCATAAGGGTCAGACATGCTTGACATCACACCCTTCACATAGTTATCCTTAGCAGCCAATCTATCAGCTTCCAACAGGTGAATACGGACCACACCCTGAAAAGGGGAAGAGAAACAGGGAAAGAGAATGTGTATATAATTTAAGACCTTCAGTTGGCATGGAAAAATGTGGTCTGATGCGGCCTTCTGCTGTTTTAGCCCATCCACCTCAAGGTGTTGTACATACTGAAATGCTATTCTGCTCACGGCGGTTATACAAAGTGATCATCATAAAACTAGTAAAAATGATAATTACCTAGTTGCCACATGATTGGATGATTGGATAACAGCTTGAATTGAATTGAATTGGACAGTTGGTGTATTTACAGATGATTTTGTATGAGAGCAGCTATTTATGAATGAATGGTAAATGTACTGTATGTGTGTATATGCAATTGCGTGTGCATGTTACCCTGGGCAAAGGGGAGCGAAGCTGTGCCACTGGTAGATTCTCCACTAATGGGATGGTGAGGCGGTTAGGCAGCACCAGAAAGGAGGCAATGGCATCCATTATCATAGTGTTTGACTTCAAGCTGAGAGAGAATGAAAGCAATAAAGAATAAAGAGTGATTACTGTTTTATCTGCAGGGATGCAAACTCATCAGGGGTGAAAACGGTGACAAAGATTCAAATCCCCTAGGGGGGTTCGGGGACATGCCTCCCCCAACTGCTCCCCCACCCCCGGTGGCCTGCTAAAGGGGTCATACTATGATTTTTTTTTTTATGTTTTCCTTCTCTTTGGGAGTGTAATGTATCTGTGCATGTATAAACTCTGCAATGTCCCAAAACTCATATTTTCCCCAAAGGGAATTATTCTATCTAACAGAGAACACTGCTCCAGACCTACCCAAAACGCACCGTTTGAAGTCCAGATTTACTTCCGTAATTTCTCTACGTTACGGAGTGTGCTAGCAGCATAATTCCCCTCAAAGGGAGCCATGAAGAAAGAAGGCGAGGCTTTATGAATTCAGTTGAGGCTTCAGTGAATCCAGGCACTGGGTGGCTGTGGCTCAGGTGGTAGAGCGGGTTGTCCACTAATTGTAGGGTTGGTGGTTCGATTCCCGGCTCACATGACTCCACATGCTGAAGTGTCCTTGGGCAAAACACTGAACCCTGAGTTGCTCCCGATAGGCACGTTAGCGCCTTGCATGGCAACTCTGCTACCATTGGTGTGTGAGTGTGTGTGTGAATGGGCTTTGGATAAAACTGCTATATAAGTGCAGACCATTTACCATGTTGTGGAGATGCTGTGTGTTTAGCCTTCCAAAAGGGACCAAAGTAAGAATCAGTGGTTACTGTTTATTTATTTTTACACTGTTTATTTATTTATTATTTTCCTGAAAAGTACAATCTGTACCTATGCTTGTGTGCAACACATTTAATGAAGGACAGCTTCCTGAACCTGGGCGAGTACAAGGCAGGTTACACACAAAGGCTACTCCTGAAAAGTCGGGTGATTCCCACTTTGCTCAGACAGTCTTGTGCTTCTGAATCAGAACCTGTAAGTGTGTTTGATTATTTTATGAAGTATCTGCTATTGACTGTCCAAATGCGGAGTTTTGTGTTGTGGCTCAGTTGTAGACCTCTGCTAACGTGCTAGCTAATGTTTGCTAAATTGCCTCAGTTTTTTTATCATTTGTTTTTATGTTGGTGGTCTGACAGAGATGTTGATTGTAGCTGCTGTTGTGATTCTCTCTTGAAACAGTTTATACCAATTGCATCACAAGAATCGGCGCTTTCCAAAGATATATTGCATGAGTACCTATGTACACCCAGAAACTGTGTACATAGCATAGTTTTTCCCACGGAATTTACATCGTATCTGAAAGGTAAGAGAGTTACAAAATAAAAACCACTGTGAAATGTTCTGCTCAAGTCATGTTTGCAAAGTTGGTTCCGCTTGATCATCTGCATTTTCTGAATCTGACTCGGGATCAAACTGATACGGTAAAACCGACGACATGTTGCTTAGGAGCGTAGAATTTCTTTATCAACTTTGGAGATTAAAGCTAAGTCAAGGGCTGTTACATTTCTGACACATGCAAGACTTTTGGCCAATAACAATGCAACAGGTCACCTGGCCAATCAGAACACTCTGGGCTTTTTGGAAGGAGGGGCTTCCGAGAGAAATCCGAGCATTTTAGGCAGCTTGGGAATAAAGGTACTGCAATAATGTACATTATTTGACAAATAATGTGTTTCTGAACATTAAGGCATGTTAACCTATTTTATTACACCAATAAACAACATAATTAACATTTAAAAATGTTTAAAAATCATAATATGACCCCTTTAACCCTCTAACCCCTAAGTTCCCACAGTATTATGTCCCATAACCCTATATTCCTCAGAGAAACAGCACGCCAACCCTGAGTTCCTGGGCCAAAATCAACATTTTAATTTTAACATTTTTAGGCCTTGAAACAACTTATAATAATGTATTTGTGTAATATTACTTTGAAAATGAAGCAGTTCCGTGTTTTTACTAAACTTAGAGCACAATTCTTAACTAGAGAAATTACAAAAAAATGCTCGCTAAAATCCTTCTACTCATTTAGAAGTACCATACAAGCATCAGCGTGGTCAATGCCTTTGAATAAATTCAAGTAAATAATAAATAAATAAATGCATTTTAGCGCCTAAAGTCAAGTTTCTGGTGATAATCAGACCAGCAGGTAGTGTTTTCACGAAGAGATGGTCAGGTTATGACTCCAGACCCCTGCAGTGTCAGTCGCACTGGTTGATGCTGAAGATGAAGATGGATCAGGGTCTGAATCAGGAGAGTTTGCGTCTCTATCAGTTTCGGTTTCGGTTTCAACATCGCCTGAACTTTCACTGCTGTCACTATCTAGAATCCTCGCTCTCGCCTGTGTAACTGTATATGTTTTTTTCCTTTTTTTCACTGTTTTAGATGTACCTGTGTTCACTGTAGGTGTAACTTTAGCTGGAACACGATTAGCTTTTCGCTTCGGCATTTTTAGTTCACTTCTACTAGTACACCAATATTCACGCTTGGATCAGCTTCATCGTAATGCCGGCGTAATAACATAATCACGTCGTGACGTCATGACGTCATCAACCTTCCGGGTCAAAAAATAATAATTAAATAAGTAAGGAATCATAGCAGAGTAATGCCGGTACACCGGCCTTACGGGATAACGTTTACACTGTAAATCCTCTATATCGGCCTTACGGGGATTTGGCATAGACGACCAAGCCAGTATATCGTCCTTACGGAAATAGATCAAAGACGGGCAAGCCGGTTTTTCGGCCATACGGGGTAAGAGGGTTAAACTTCAATATGCAGAACAGTGTTACACTGATCTGACCAACCACAAAAGTTAAGTAAATGATCACATATGTTGCCACCCATCTTGCATTTACTCACACAATTTTGTCATTGAATTAGTGAATTAGTCTCATGTTCCAAAACAAATCCAAAAGCAAATTAAATTTAATTATCTTGTGGTTATGACAGTATTAGCCTTGCTAATATCTTAGAATAAAGAAAATGGAACCATCAGGGGCAAATTTTAACGTTAAGTTGACACTTTAATGTGAGGAGCTCAACTTGTTTTGTAATCGTCAGGAAAATGGTAATGTTAGTAATGTTAAAGAAGTAGTCCCAGAGCTCTAATGTCAGTAACTTTATACAAGTGAAATTTGGAATAACAAGTACGCTAGCTAACGTTGTGATTGCTAGCGTTCACTAAATCGCAACAACTCAACCTTATTAGGTTAATTAACAGTCCCAAGCTTGGCACATCGTCTTACAAACCAATTAAGTTTATCAATATTTTTTCCCCGTGTCATACCACTTTATTACACATAACTTTATTTATGGACTTTAATGTTGTGAATTCTTTATAGTTCCAGATTTCTTGAGTTAATACTGATGTCTGGTGAAAATTTCATGTGAATAGCCTCATTGGAAATATACAGTGGCAAGAAAAAGTATGTGAACCTCTTGGAATTTCCTGGTTTTCTGCATAAATTTGTTAAAAATATGATCTGATCTTCATCTAAGTCAAAGGTATTGACGAATATAATGTGCCTAAAATAATGACACAAAAAAATTCTGATCTTTCATGTATTTATTGAGAACAACCAAAAAAACCTCATAGTGCTTATGGAAAAAGTATGTGAACCCTTGAGTTAATGACTTCAAAAAAGCTAATTGGAGTCAGGTTTTAGCACACCTGCAGTCTCGTTAAGAAAATGAGTTTGGAGGTGTGGACTACAGCTACTTTGACTGATAAACACCCCTCAAACTTTTGGAGTTTGCTCTGCACAAGAACCACACACTTATGTGAGCCATGCCTCGCCAAAAAGAGCTTTCAGAGGATCTACGATCAAGAATTGTTGATTTACACAAAGCTGGCAAGGGTTACAAAGTGATTTCAAAGACTTTAGAAATTCACCAGTCTACAGTTAGGAAAACATTCCACAAATGGAGACACTTTGGGACTGTTGCTACTCTACCAAGAAGTGGGCGCCCAGTCAAAATGACACCAAGAGCACAATGAAGACTCATCAGTGAGGTAAAGAAACAACCCCGAATGACCACCAAAGATTTGAAGGCATCAATGGAACTGGCTAACATCTCTGTTCATGAGTCTACAATACGTAAAACATTGAACAAGCAGGGTATCTACGGCAGGACACAACGAAGGAATCCACTGCTTACTAAAAATAACATTGCTGCATGCCTGAAGTTTGCAAAAGAGCACATTGACAATCCACAGCAGTATGGGCAAAATGTGTTGTGGACTGATGAAACTAAAATTTAACTATTTGGAAAAACCACACAGCACTACATATGGTGTAGAAAGGGCACGGCATATCATCATGAAAACACCATCCCAACCGTAAAGTATGGTGGAGGAAACATCATGATTTGGGCCTGCTTTGCTGCATCACACCCTGGCCAGCTTGCAATCATTGAGGGAAGATGAATTCCCAAGTATATCAGACAATTCTTCAAGATAATGTGAGAATGTCTGGACGTCAGCTGAAACTGTGTAGAAGTTGGGTGATGCAACAGGACAACAACCCAAAACACTGGAGCAAGTCCACAACAGAATGGCTTCAGAAAAACAAAATCAGCCTTTTGGAGTGGTCAAGTCAGAGCCCAGACCTCATACCAATAGAGATGCTATGGAATGACTTGAAGAGAGCCATACACATGAGACGTCCAAATAATATGACAGAGTTAAAGCAGTTCTGCCAGGAAGAATGGGCTAAAATTCCTCCTGAATGATGTGCAGGTCTGATCCACAGCTACAGGAAGCACCTGGTTGAGGTTACTGCTGCCAGGGGGGGTCAACCAGTTATTAATTCTAAGGGTTCACTTACTTTTTCCACTGCCATTTTGAGTGTTGAATGAGTGTGTTCAATGACATGAGGGATCAGAATTTATTTTGTGTTATTATTTTAGGCACATTATATTTGTCAATACCCTTGACTTAGATGAAGATCAGATCACATTTTATGACAAATGTATGCAGAAAACCATGAAATTCCAAAAGGTTCACATACTTTTTCTTGCCGCTGTATGTACTGAACAAAATGTTAACACGTCCAATACTTATTTCCCCCACTGTGTGTGTGTGTGTGTGTGTGTGTGTGTATATGTATATATATATATATATATATATAATAATCCACTTCTGTTCCACTCTTTATGTTCATGGGGTCGATTATATGTCTCAATGATGTCTCACTATGCTTGCCTTAGACTTTGGACTATACTCTAATTGAGGACCATGACACACTATGTCTCATTGTTACCTTCTAGGTGTCTTCCATCTTCATGAAATTTTGGTGAAATCATTTAAATGTAGTTTTATGCTTATGTCTTATGCTTTCATGAATTAGTGATCTTCAACAATGCTATGACCATTGGGAAATTGAAGAGGGTCAATATATATTTATATATCTAGAATAGCCTCCCCCTACATATTAGATCCTGTGACTTGATTGGATGTTTTAAATCCATGTTGAAAACGCATCTCCACTCTGTTGCATATAATTGTCCTTAGATGCATGGAGATTGAACAGTGATGAGTTTTGTGTTTTATTGTGTGTGTTTTGGTGTTTTGTACTTTTGGGAGTGTAAAGCACTTTATTCAGCTTGTGTTGTTTTTACATGTGCTATAGAAATAAATGTTGATTGATTTATGTTTATGTTTTCTGTCAATGTTTGTTTTATTTTTCTTTTCTTTTCTTTGAGATTTTCTAATAACTAAAAATATATTTGGTGCATGACTCCCCCTCTTACTACAACTGACTGCTTTATTATAGCAAGTGTTGCAAAGTCAAGAAAATTCTACAGAGAGGGACTTCCAGTTGGAGGAGTGAGAAGTTTCTGCTCTGAGTAGCGCTTCTGATTTTACCTATTATTTCTATTTATTTGCGTGTGCGACACACCTGGCATCTTAGCACAAAGTTAATTTGCTTTTAATTAAATCCATTAGAAAGCCAATATGAAAAAGAACATTGCCGAACAAACTATGCAAGCAGCAGACATGACTGCACTGGGCCAGGGGGATGATATCCACGAGCTCCTCGGTGGTATCAGATTGGAGGTTGCTGCACTCAGAGTGGAGATTATATACAAGGTGAAATCCTCTATTTTGGCTGTGAAAACATCGCTGCAAGCACAGGAGCAAAAGCAGAAGGAAGTTGAAGAATCCCTCACTGATGTAGATGGTTATGTTATTGCCCTTGAAACCAGTTGTGCAGCACTGATGAAGGACAATGAAAAAATTAGGGCAAAATGTGAGAATAATCTGCATTCCTGAGCACTCTGAGAGCATGTGCCCATCCGCATTTGCGAGAGAAGCAACGAAATGTTGGTTCAATACATTGTTGACTGTTCAGTGGATATATACAGACTCTTCCTTGTTTCCATAGGACCAAACTCACTTGCGGTGTCCCATGAATAATGGTAGTTATGGACAGTCAACATTACAAGCAATGCATTTTGTGATTCAAGTCAGGACAGTAAATGCTTGGTGTTGTTCTGGGTGCTTGCTCATCTATGTCATATCACAGCCAAACCGTGACTCAGTTTCCCAGGAGGCACCGCGAACTACAAACATGGCCGCTGAGGACTACACTTCCCACACACGCACATGCTCGCCTTCCCTGGAGTTCTAATCTCACACACCTAATCACACACACACCTACTCACAGCATAAAAGGAACTTTGGGAACATTCAGACGGCGCGAAGTAAACGTTCAGTAGACTTGCCCTTCTCCAAGCCTTTTCATCATGTTTTTGACAAGTGACTTTTACCATAATGTCTGCTCTCGACCCCGATTTCTGCCTTGCCTTGTTTTGTTTGTTTGCCTGATCACCTGACCCCTGCCTGTTTCACGACCACGAACTTTGCCTTTCCCGTTTGGATTATATTGCTTTGACCTGCAAATGCTTCCGTCTCCGCCTACGAAGAGTGACAATCTATAAGGGTGACGACATGCTCTTTACATTGTTTCCTACTTAGTGTGTAGTCAATAATAATAACAATAAACATAATAATAATAATAATACTAATAATAGTTATTTATTACTGTTATTATAATTGATTATATTTTATTATTATTATTATTAATACTTTGTCAATTCAGTCCAACAGAGCAATCCTCAATTAGAGTTGATCAACCTTGCTGTAAGTTACACAGGATATTCTCTTTTTTTCTCCTCCGTACATATGGTTGTATATGGTTTTTTTGGTGGTTAAAAGACTGATGCCCTTTATTTTATCAAGTGAATATCATAATATGGTCATATCAGATCTTGTTCATTTAAGCTCAGTTTCCTCAATCACCATTCATCTTTTAAACCCTGGAGGTTGAATTCCCTCCTACTGATGGATGACAAATGTATTAAATTTCGATCCAAAGAGATAGCTTTCTTTTTGGAGACAAATGATGTACCTGGCATTTCAAGAGCTATACTGTGGGGCCTCTTAAAGCCTTTTTGCAGAGAAAAAATATTTATTTCTCTTCCCATGCCAAAAAGCAGGAGATTTCAAAACTCAGAGATGCAATAAGCATTCAAAATAAGCTCAGTGATGTGTGTGGGGAGTGAAGGCTAACCTATCTGGTCCCATCTCACAGAAGAGCTACTGTAGCACAAATTGCTGAAAAATGCTGGCTATGATAGAAAGGTGCCAGAACACACAGTGCATTGCAGCTTGCTGTGTATGGGGCTGCATAGCTGCAGACCGATCAGAGTGCCCATGCTGACCCCAGTCTAACACCAAAAGCACCTACGATGGGTATATGAGCATCAGAACTGGACTGTGGAGCAATGGAAGAAGGTGGCCTGGTCTGATAAACCACGTTTTCTTTTACATCATGTGGATGGCCAGATGAGTGTGTATTGTTTATCTGGGGACATGATGGCACCAGGATGCACTATGGGAAGAACGCAAGCTGGTGGAGGCAGTGGGATGCTCTGGGCAATGTTCTGCTGGGATGCCTTGGCTCCTGACATTCATGTGGCTGTTACTTTAACATGTACCACCTAAATAAACAGTATTGCAGACCAAGTACACCCCTTCCTGGCAACGGTATTCCCTAAAGGCAGTGTGTCTTTCAGCAAGATAATGCAACTTGCCACAAAAATTCTTTGAGGAACATGACAAAGAGTTCAAGATGTTGACTTGGCCTTCAAATTCTCCAAATCTGATCGAGCATCTGTGGGATGTGCTAGACAAACAAATCTGATCCATGGAGGCCCTACCTCGCAATTTACAGGACTTAAAGGATCTGCTACTAACATATTGGTGCCAGATACCACAGCACACCTTCAGAGGTCTTGTGGAATTCCATACCTTGATGGGACAGACCTGTTTTGGCACACAAGGGGGACCTGCACAATATTAGGCAGGTGGTTTTAATGTTATGACTGATCGGTGTATATACACGGTATTTTATGCTAATGATGTTATGCTAACAAAATGAATAATATGTTAGCAAATTCACTTAAGTTTTTGAGTATGTTACATTCCAGAAAGATCAGAAAACTGCACTGCATGCTACTCGAAGAGAGTCAGACTGGGGTTCCTCAAGTGCTATTTCATAATAATGCCTGTATGATTTTTTAGGAAAATATTATTTTAACAAAAATGAAGAACAGTAATTTAAGAACAATTAAAAACATCACAATGGACGTACAACTTAATATTTTTTAAATCAACAAGCTTTTAACCGGTTAAAATAATATCATCAAATTGTCCCTTTATAAAACAGTTATTTCTACTTGACTCACTTGAGTCCTGGAATGTCCAATAGGTTGGTTAGACCAGTCCAGTTGATGTCCAGCTTCTGATAAAGAGGAGAAAAAGGAGAAAGTCTGATGAGGAAGAAAAGAGGGAGACTTGGCACTTCCAGAACAGAATAATCTATATTAACAAGATCAAGGTAGGTACATAATAGTGTGAAAGTACAACACTGATATAATAAAAGACTAAACTAAATCAAGTACAGACTTCTGGAAAATGATTACAATGAAAAGATGAAAGGTATAGATGACTGCAAAGGAGATGTAAGTGTACAGGAACTTACAGGCCTACGGATGAAGAACATAGTGAGCGCTCCTACAATGGGCACATTTCCGATCAAAGGCTCCAAAATCACTCTCATCATACCACTCAGCTGAGAAAGACAGTGTTAAAGAATATTCCTTCACCTTCATGTAATTACTCTACTCTTGGTACAGTAATTATAGTTTATTCAAGAATTACAATATAGCAATTGTAATTATGGTAATTACAGTTTGATACATGGTGTGATGTTTCAAAACTAGGCACATAGCAAAGTATGAGTTAAAGCTCACCTGTATCCCTTTCACTCCAGCTTTACAGAAATACCTCTTCACCTCCACATTTATCTCTACATCCCCCACATAGCTGCAAAAAGTGAGATATACAGTTAGACAGACATCAAGACAATAACACAAAAATAGTTTTTGTCCAAAGAAGAAAATTTTATATTCCTTGGCAACAATACTTAACTTTGGTAAGTGAGATTTTTTTGTTTGCATGCAACATTAGTTTAACACCTGAGAATAAAGCCAAAATAAGAAATTTTCTGACACAACTGAAGTGTCCAACAGCCACTGTAACAATATCCAAGCTATTAAATGAGCAAGCCCATTTGTTTGGAATTAGAAATATTTTTTAAAAAAATGATTGACCAGGGCAGCTGTCTAACTCCCACAGCAAATGGTAGCACAAATGGATGATTACGGTTAGCAAATGGCTAGATGCATACACACACCAAGGGCCTATTTACGTGTGGGATTTGCCCCTACTGTTTAAACAAAATGTGTAGTAGACAAAATGTTGAGCTGGCACACAACCTTGTCACTGTACATAAAACAAAACAACAGGAAGATCAACAATTACCTCTTCCAACAGCCAGTTCTTTCTAAACTGACATTTATCTCATTTGGCTGACGCTTTTATCCAGTGAAACGTAGAAATGAGACAGGATACAACTGAGCAGTTGAAGGTTAAGTGCCTTGCACAGCAGCACAATAGTGGCAGAATGGCCATGCTGAGATTTGAATTTATGGCCTTCCAATCAGTAGTCCATTGCCTTAACCACTGTGTCCAGCCTGTAAAATGCCTGCTGATGGAATTTGAACTAACCCAGTAATGCCATCCCTCCTGGCATTTGAACTAACTAAATATCATTAAAAATCCAGTTAGCAATTAGTACAAAGATGCATTACATGAGACTTATTGTTCCAGAGAAACAGCTACTTAAACTTAATTCCACCCCTATTGATGACCATGCCCCAAACTTTGCAGACCTCCTCAGAAGCTTGTACTAAACAGGCCACAAGGTGGTCCTTAAACTTTTTAAATACCTTCAGGGCATAGTGCCAATGACTCATACTGATTTTCAAAACAAAAAAGCAAATATGGCCGACATAGAAGAATTTCAGGAACAAACCGTTCAGAAGTTATAAGCAAACATATGCTTTTTTCATATGTCGTGATCACTAAGTGGTGATGTTCCGAAACTGCGCAAGTACTCTCAGGTAATGTTTGCTATGACATATACTAAATTTGGTCTGAATATGCTAAAACACGTCCATTTCAGCATGCTCATCATCGAATTTGTTTGCACGTTATTCAAGAAGAGTTTGACGAATCAACTTGAATTCCGTATCTTTTGGTCGCCATGGTCTGAAGATGATTTTCATGAAAATCGGACAAGCGGTCTATGAGAAGTTTTTTAAAGAAAATTCAAAATGGTGGAAAACTTTCATGACAGAAAATGACATCTCGACTCAGCACGAGCCAAGGAATCAGAGGGGAAAAGATTTTTGTTTCTAGCCCTTACAGTTTAAAAGTTATTAGTATAAACACAAGTGCAATTTTGGGCTTTTGGTGGCACTAAAGGATTTGAGATAGTGACTCTAAATTTGCTATGGTAACATCTCAGACTGTCCCCTATCTGTGTGCTAAATTCCATAACTTTCCTATGTATGGTTCTATGGGCTGCCATAGACTTCAAGAGCAGGAGAAGTAGAATAATAATAATTAAAGCTAGAAGCAGCATTTTCGACTCAGTGAGCTGCAAATTCACAGATGCGCTATAATTGTTGCATAAGTACGGAAGTAAATAGTGCCAAATGTCCTCAAGGCAAAGGGTGGGAATTGTCCAAGACCAACTAGGGGGGAAATTGGCAAAAATCTGTTACAGGTTTGCACAACGACGTTGTATCAGAGTTTCCGTTAGCCGGTAAATACTGTTTTTTGTCCGTTAACAATTAAAAATGTCCGATAAAATCAGAAACTTGTCCGGTAAAACTATAAACACGAAGCAGACATATGTTAGACAAAGTGCGTTCGCAATTGCACACTTAGATAAGATCTCTGTGACTGTGCAAATATTTTTTTTCGCAAATGCTTCTCCTGTAACATGTACTCTGATTTGCTCGCATTATTCAACTCTCAACCTCACACACATGTTGGCTGGCACCAACATTTTTTAGCAGAAAGTCTGTGCTGTATACCAAATGTTAGTGCAATCACACTTATGGTTCCCGAGAAAAAGTTACCTGACTGTACCTCCATGCCCTTTATGTGACGACGACCCAAATTTTGCAGATATCCTCCGAATCTTGTGCTGTTTAAAAGTCTCAACATGTTTTTGATAATTATTGAAGTTCACTGAGTATTTTGAAGTTTGTGAAGATACAGCAAAAATTATAACAATGCTTTAGTGCCACCATTAGGCCGATTAGGTCATCTCACTAGCCTGACTTGGGATCTGTTGACCAAATTTCATGTCTCTCTGACTTACGGTTTGGTATGCATGATTTAGGGGATGCGGGAAAAAACTCAAAGCAAAAACAATAGCGTTTCAGCACCTTCTGTGCTTGGATTATACAAGACTAAGAGATACAATTAAAAGAGCAAGCAAAATATTTATGATTTAAAAAATGGCTTAAACAATGTGCAACCATGAACTGATTATACATCAATTAATTTAATGTATATAAAAAACAGTCCAATAACTGTGAATACACCATGTTAAGTTCATTTTCAATGTATCTAAAAATGCCTACATCTCTGTAGTTAACATTTAATGTTAATGTGTTGCTATCCTACACTAGTCTCATGGTTCCTGACTCACAGTTGACAAATTTCTAATATAACATGCACATCTGCAAAAGCACAACTATGCATTGTGCAAGATTGTGGTGCTGTCTATGAAGCAAACGTATTGGTTGAGCAAGAACATGTATCCAGCAGCATTAGGGTTTGGAAAACACCCAATAATAGTCAACCAAACCAGAACTATCACAAAAATGAAATGAAGCTGTTGGAGGTTAAACTGGAAGATGATTTGAAACTTCATTTAGATGGCACAATTTTTTTTTTAAAAATAGAGAAGTGACAATGAATTGTAGGGAGAGACGAAAGGCAAAGAGTAAAATTTCAGTAGAATATTGGCATAAATGATCCTTAAGTACAGTATAAACCATTAAATTATTCTTTATTTCATCCAATACTTCACTTTTTCTATCCATTCTCTCTACAAACATGATATGCAAGACCTATTATTTTTCTTGTTCTGTACATTCAATGCATGCTATACTACACTATAATACAACTAGATACACGGTCATGTGCTCAGGATACTGCAACTTTTTCTTTTGCCAAATTCTGCACTGATCCTACCTCTCACTGTGCAGTCAGATACATAATTATTAAATATTTTTTTATAAATATAAAAATATTGTTATAAAAACATTTTAGATTCACCTGATGTAGACATCCAATAGTACATGTCCTTTTTCGTTCTCGGTATGAGCCTTCACTCCTACAACCTTCATAGCCTGTAAAAACATGGATATGCAGATTTTTGCATATGAGACCAAAAATGTTGTTCCAGAAACCATGCTACTATTCATGTTGTATAAAGTGGTTAGTGCGTAGTGGTTAGTACATTCGCCGCACACCTCCAGGGTCAGGGGTTCGATTCCCACCATGGCCCTGTGTGTGCGGAGTTTGTATGTTCTCCCCGTGCTGCGGGGGCTTCCTCCGGGTACTCCGGTTTCCTCCCCCAGTCCAGAGACATGCATGGTAGGCTGATTGGCATGTCCAAAGTGTCTGTAGTGTATGAATGGGTGTGTGAGTGTGTATGTGATTGTGCCCTGCGATGGATTGGCACCCTGTCCAGGGTGTACCCCGCCTTGTGCCCCATGCTCCCTGGGATAGGCTCCAGGTTTCCCCGTGACCCTGAAAAGGATAAGTGGTATAGAAGATGGATGGATGGATGGATGGTTTTACTTAAAACTAGTAGCTTTCATTTAGAACTTAGAGATCTACTGTAGATAACAAGTGCAGAGGAGACAGTTGGAGTTGCAAGTGATGTTTATAGTAAAAACCGGAAAACAGTTCAAAATGTGAGATATAATCAGCAAACCAAATAAACAAGACAAAATCCAAAAATCGAGAAACCATGAAGCAGAACAAGATTGAAAAACAGAATAACAAAACACATAGAAAGGCGTGGTAAGTCAGGCAGGAATACATTCGCCCTAGAACAAATTATTACTTCACCCTGGAACAAAGAAACACAACAGCTTAAATACACAGACTAATCAAGTGAAGGACTGAAAACAGGTGAGAGTAATCATGACACATTAAGGGGTCAGACAATGACAAGACAGAGGCAGAGATAAGACATAAACAAAACACACATGGCCACATAAACAAACAAACAAATCCCTGGAAGTAGCACCAGCTGTGATGCAGTGAAGTAGAAACAGGATAGTTGAGCAGGATTCAGTAGGCAGAGCAGCACACAACGCCCTCCAAGCTACAGTATTAAACAATCAAGATAATAGGACATAGCTGGACCAGAAGAAACACCTGTCAGTCGCATGTTCCAATATTTTTGGAACTTATTTAAATATCAGCAAATGAAAGCTGAAACTCTGATCTATCATCTCGTATTTAGATTTTGACTCAAACACAAATGTCTTCAGTGTAGGCAGCAAGTGAACAATCAGTTCACTTGAAGGTGATGTGTTGGAAGCAGGAAAAATGGGAAAGCATAAGGATCTAAGCGACTTTGTCAAGGCCCAGACTGGGATGCCTAGACAACTGGGTCAGCGAATCTCTAAAATTGCAGGTCTTGTTGGGTGTTCCCTGTGGTTTGTACCTACCAAAAGTGGTCCAAGGAAGGACAACCAGTGAACTCGCAACAGGGTCATGGGCGTCCAAGGTTGGAGAGCACATGGGGAGCAAATGTGCTCTAAGTGCTCCTAATTACAAAAATTTAGGAGCATAGTCAAAAATTAAGGAGCACGGTTGAATTTAGTGTTTTTTTAAGAGATAGTAACGTTAACGTGCCACAATATAACGCACAAATAGTCATGAGAAAACTTGAGCTTGACAATTATGACAGAATTTAGGAACATAGTGTGAGCCATGACAAATTAATTTACTTTCTGATAAACTAAATTTTATATTTTCATTTAATTTTACAGGCTGAATGCAAAAAAACAACCGTTATATGTATGTATATATCTGAATAATCTCGTATAGGATGTGATTGGGTGAATTAGTAGCACCTATATACTTTTTCACAGTCGCACAAAGTACAGTTCAGTCGCAAATGCAAGTGAAATGGTCGCACTGTAGATCCCTGTAGCCCATTTGGTCCGATCCCACAAAAGAGCTACTGTAGCACAAATTGCTGAAAAGGTTAATGCTATGATAGAAAGGTTTCAGAACACACAGTGCATGACAGCTTGCTGTATATGGGGCTGCATAGCCACAGACTGGTCATGCTGACCCCTGTTCACTGCCGAAAGGGCCTACAATGGACATGTGGGCATCAGAACTTGAACAGGAAGCAATGGAAGAAGGTGGTCTGGTCTGATGAATCATGATTCTTTTACACCATGTGGACAGCTGGTGCATGTGCATTCCTTAAATGGGGCACGATGGCACCAGGATGCACTATGGGAAGAAGGCAAACAGTGGAGGCAGTGTGATGAGCTGAGCAATGTTCTGCTGGGAAACCTTGGGTCCTGACATTCATGAATACGTTACTTTGACATGTATGTACCTAAACATTGTAGCAGACCAAGTACACCCCTTCATGGCACCGCTATTCCCTAAAGACAGTGGACTCTTTCAGCAGAATAATGCACCCTGCCACACTACAAATATTGTTCAGGAATGGTTTGAGGAACATGCCAAAGGTGTTGACTTGGCCTCCAAATTCCCCAGATCGCAATCCATTCAAGCAACTGTGGTATGGGCTGGACAAAAAAGTCTGATCCATGAAGGCCCTACCTCACTGCTAACATACTGGTGACAGATACCACAGCACACCTTCAGAGGTCTTGTGGAGTCCATGCGAGCTAGTTTGGCAGCACAACGGGGACCTATACAATATTAGGCAGGTGATTTTAATGTTATTGCTGGTCTGTCTATATCGTAACCACAACTAATTTATGTAATTCTAAGCATTTATTCTACCTCCTTGAACACTTGAATAACCACTATTCCCTTTTTTGCTGTACCCAATGAGACAAATTAGTAAAGCAAGGACGGAATGCAAAGAGTGAATTTAAAATGGTCCAAATGCCCACTTGTAGTGAGAACAAACAAATTTGTCCTTACCAATAAATAATATTTTGTAGTGATTCCCAATAACTAAACAAACAACTCCTAATCCTACGGGCTGGGGCCTCTCCACAGCTGCACACATCAACAGCTCCCTCCCCCTCCTCCCTCACCACAAGTATGACTCTCTGACATCCCTCCACATCATCCTCCATCACATAGACTCCTCAAGAACCTACTCCAAGATCCTGTTTGTGGATTTCAGCTGTGTTTTCAACACAATCATCCCGGCTTTGCTACAGGACAAGCTCTCCCAGCTGAGTGTGCCTGATTCCACGTGCAGGTGGATCATGGAGGCAGCACATGAGCTTGGTAAAACATGTCTCTGACTCCTGGACCATCAGTACTGCCCCCCCCCCTCCCCCCACCCAAGGCTGTGTTCTTTCTCCTCTACTTTTCTCCCTCTACACCAACAGCTGCACCTTCAGTCAGTCAAACTACTGAAGTTTGCGGATGACACCACCCTCTTTGGGCTCATCTCTGAGGGGGATGAGTCTGCCTACAGGTGGGGGATTGACCGTCTGGTGACACGGTGCAGTCACAACAAACTGGATCTCAAAGCTGTGGAGCTGTTGGTAGACTTCAGGAAGAACCCAGCCCCACCTGCCCCAATCATCCTGTGTGACTCGCCAGTCGATACTGTAGACTCCTTCCACTTCCTGGGAACCATCATCACCCAGGACCTCCAGTGTGAGCTGAACATCAGGTCTCTGATTAAAATAGCACACCAGAGGATGTACTTCCTGCAGCAGCTGAAGAAGTTCAACCTACCAAGGACAATGATGAAGCACTTCTACACCTCCATCAGTACATACTTACCTCATCCATCACCATCTGGTACGTTGCTACCACTGCCAAGGACAAGGACAGACTGCAGCATGTCATTCCCTCTGCTGAGAAGGTGACTGGCTGCAATCTGCCACCCCTTCATGACCTGTACACTTCCAGAACCCTAAATCAGGCAGTTAAGATTATGGCTGACCCCTGTCACTCAGCTCCGACAGAAGGCTGCAGTCTATCAAGATCAAAACCTCACACCAAAAAAACAGTTTATTTCCATTCACAACTAGCCTCATTAACAATACTCAGGAACTACCATGGTCTCTTATCCATCTCCAAGGACATTACACATTACATTAATGAAAAACCCCACATTGTTGTTTCATATGTGTTATATTAACGCACACAACTCAGACTGTTATACTGCACCTTTTTACTACAACTGTGAGCATTTGCACACCCACTTTTGCACATCCTGCACTAATGTACAGTTGTCTTTTATTTTTATTTTCCTAAATCTTTATATTTTTATATTTATGCTCATAGTTTACATGGCTTGATATATTTTTTAATGATTCTCATTTTCATAACTTTCTCTCGTTTATCTTATTAATATTATTTTATTTATTGTATTTTACTGCTATTGTTAAGCACCAGTACACCGAGACAGATTCCTTGTACATGTACACCCACAGTACTTTGCGATGAAAGTGATTCTGATTCTGAATCTATGAAATTAAAGAATAGGTCCATGGAGTCATGGATACGAATGCCTTCTCACTCAAAACTTGAGCATGACATGCATAGAGTGTGTTTATCAAGACCAAATTTCATCCTCATGTGCTTATGAGTTGTTATCAGCAGAAGAACAGAAACTCTGCCACAATTATCTGACCGAGCATTAATTTAGCTATTTTCCTTTTAACTTCAGGAGGACATGCTGTGCTCTCTATTACCATTAATTCAGTAATTATAAATCAAGATGATCAATCATTCAAACATCCCGTAGGAAAATCTAGCTACCACTGTCTACTAAAGCAATGTAAAAATGTAATAAACATTGTTCCTTACAACGTTCTAAGAAAAAAATTGCTATTCCTATTTCATCAAGAATCTAATATAACATAGTTTTTATTTGTTATATATATATAGCACTTCACAGCCAGTACTTAATTCCATACATTATTTTATAGTGTTAATGTCTTCATTATTATTCTAAAAAAGAAAATAGTAAAATTGAAGAAAACCCTTAGTAGTGAGACAAACCTTGTCACCAAAGTCAATTTTAGTGAAGCTGAGGGTTTGCAGGTGTACACTGGATGCTCGGATGGATGGTGCAATGCTGTCTGTTAGCAACTTCTCCAAGTACTGACCAATAAATGGCCATGCTTGCTGGATGACCTGCAGAGAGAGAGAGAGTGAGAGAGAGATGGAGAGAATGAGTGAGAATGAGAACTGTACAGTGTAGTTATTAGAGCTGCAACAACTAATAGATAAAATCGATAATAATCAATTATGAAAATCGTTGTCAACAAATCCCATTATCGATTAGTTGGTCTGCGTGCTGCACGGGGTAAATATACTATGTTACTTCTATTCCGAAAACACGCTTGGGAGAGTAAATACTAAAGTTGTGTCCCAAAAGAAGTACTGTACACTTACACTATACACTGTGTACTCTACCGTCTAGTGCAGTATTTTAAAAAGGGGGGGTTTGGAGGTTTTTAAAAATGTTTAAATAATGTTTAAATAATGTCTTATACACACACACACACACACACACATATATATATATATATATATATATATATATATATGTGTGTGTGTGTGTGTGTGTGTGTATAAGACATAATAATGTTAAATGTATCAACATATATTCAAATGAGATTTTTTAAAATGAACCAATTTGGTTATTTGCGAGCATTCACAAATATCACGTTAGCTGAGCTGACGATCGTTCATAAATGAATTTATTTTTAATGTATTTAAAATGAAATGATAATTTGCAAAAAACCTATGAGTGGTAGACAATTTAAAGTGTCGTACTGATGGATAAAATAAACAAAAGATAATTCAGAGAGTCAAATTAAATGTCACACCAACAATAAAATGTAAAAAATAAAATATTGAAATGTTTTGATTCAATTTTAAATGCCCAATGTTAATATTATTAATGTAAAAATATAAATAAAATAAAGCAACATATATAGAAATGAATGTTTAACATATAGCCTATAATTACTGTGGAGTGAGGGGGTCCTTGTGGATTGTTCGAAATATGCTAGGGGTCCAGAGCTCACACAAGGTTGAGAACCAATGGCCTAGTGTGTGAATTTTAGAAAGGTAATATCGTCTCAAATAGAACACGAGCGTTTTTTTTACTAATCGGAAAAAAAAACGCTTCCTAATTAGTGGCGCATGACATCATACCCACATAATGTGATGCCACTAGCTTTAGCAGATACCCAGAGTCACTGACAATGACTTTCTTCAGTTTAACATTTATGTCAAGGTTATCTTTTATTCTTAACATGACCTCAGTCACCATCAGACGGAGGCGTAATCGTCAAGTGACTGAGGAGAAAGTGTGCGACCTCCAACTCCTCTAAGGCAGTGGGCATTTTATATTAAACACCCTGAAGAAGATCAAACATTATAAAGTGGAGTTTGTGTAGCACGGAAACACGACAGTGATGCACGAGCACAAACTTATGTTTATATCCAAAATGTTCCACTGTGTGCAAGGGGCAGGGGAAACTGGTGCAAGTTGCTTAAAAAGTTTAGTTTAATTCCAGTTTATTGTCATTATATAGTGTATTTGCATGCTTGTAGTGTTATTTCTGTCGTTTATTATAACGGAAGTGATCTGTTAGTAACGAGGCCCTGTTGCTCCTCACTCGCAGTGTAGACACAGTGATAAACAGTGGAAGCGCAAGTAAGTATTTATGCATAACTTTTTATGGATGCACAAAAAGCACTGAATTAAACTACAGTCCTAAATTAATAATATATATTCTGGTGTGTGTCTGTGTGTATTGGGTTCTTTTCAGTCTTATATAATTGGACAAACAGTTGTGTAAAATTTCAGTCTGAAGTTTTTATTTTGTAACACTCAGTTTGTGCATTTTATTTTAAATAAACGATGGTACTGGAGGTTTGCCCCCTCCCTGTCCAATTAATCAAAAGAATTATTGGCCAACTAATTGATTATGAAAATAATCGTTAGTTGCAGCCATAGTAGTTATATACACATCTATTAAAGAACTAATGTGGTTTTGGTGAACTGAATTTGTAATTATATATTTCTTTCCTCCTGCTACATAAATCCTGCCATTAAATTTAAATATATCTGAATAATATTTTTGGACAACAGATAACGCTCAAATAATAACACATGCATGATATTGTTGATGTCTGTTGACATGATATTGATAGTCTCTTCTGTGCATCAAATCAGTTCTTAATAATGACCTCAGACTTTTAGAGCTAACTGTAAGAACATCATGTGATTGCAAATGGTCATTTAAATTTTACGAAGAGAGGAGGGGGTTGCTGGTTGTGAGCACTGGGCAGGATGATGTACAACTCTCTGTGACATATATCCACAAAGGCCAGAGCAGCCAGAGAGAAAAATTCTACCAAAAAAACTAGGGTATGTTGGTGAGCAGGACAGTTCCATGCATCTATCGGTTGAAATGTAATCTGCAGAAATGTTTGGAGTTAGAAACAACAAGCTAAGCTTACTTTATTCAGTTAATATAAGCGCAGGTCTGCTCCATGTCCATATCATGTTGCACATGATAATAAAATGTCTACATTTTAAAAACTACATTAATTCATTTATTCATTCATGGCACCATTCACATGCACATAAACACATTCACAACTGGGCCAATTTAGCATAGCCAATCAAAACCTTCATGTTTTTTGGACAGGAGGAAATTGGAGAACCCAGTGGAAAGCACAGGAACGCAGGGAGAACATGAAAAACACATACAGTAACCCAAGTTTAGGATCAAACCCAGGACCCAGGAGCTGTGAGGGGGAATGCAACCCAACATCCCGCCCTCTACAACTACTGTGAAACATATGTAATGTTAATTAGCGGACTAGAATTAGTCTTTATTGGACTTATTACTCACATGAAAGTAAATATCAAACAAATTCTGTCTGCCCACACAAATGTTTATACGGTGGGTTTCGAATTTATTCAGAACCCTTCAGTTTCTGTCAATTTTATTTTGTCCTCAAGAGAGATGGGCTAATGTGCCAGTAGGACAACCATCTCAAAAACTGAGGGAAGGAGGAATGAGGCCACATACAGTGAGGTCCTTGAAGAAATCCTGCTCCAGAGTGCACACAAACCAAAACTGGGGAGAAGGTTCACCTTTCAGCAGGACAATGACCTGAACCATACGAAATGGCCATGACAATGCTGGAGTGGCTTCAGGACAAGTGAACCTCCTTGAGTGGCTCAACTAAAGGCCAGAATTTAACCCTATAGAATATCTGTGAAGAGACTTGAGGATGGCAGTTCATACTGTAGTTACAATCTGATTGAGCTTGAGAAGATCTGCCAGGAAGAATGGGAGAAACTGCCCAAATCCAGGTTTGCTTGTAGAGAGTTACCCAAAAATACTCAAAGCTTCTACAAAGTACCAAATAACAGCTCTAATAAGTACCTTTTTAAATGAGAGGTTTTCAGTTTTTGCTTTTTAACAAACTTGCAAAAAACTTATTTTCGCTTTTTCATTATTGGCTATTGTGTGTAGATGGCAAAAAAGTAAATTTAATCGATCTTAAATTAAATCTATAAGACAATAAAACATTGAAGGAGTCTGGATATCTTTCAAAGGGTTACACTTGTATTGGTTTAAAATCAGAACTGTTGATACATGGCCTGGGATAATGAGACATTTATTGTTTTTATGAGACATTTCCAAGTATTGAACAGAACACAGGTTAACATACTCACTGGGTGTGGTAGTGGAATGAGTCCAGAGCAACTTGTAGACAAACTCAGGAACTGTTGGCCATGCATTTTTTGTTACACAGTGATTTCTCTATTCTTAGAGCACAGGCCTGGCTTCAAAACAAGCAGATTTGTAACTGACTTCTGGCCAGTGGAATGGTGTGTGTTCTCCATGGCCCTCCTTTTTCATATAATGCTAATTTGAAAATTCTGGCAGTAGCAGGTTGTGAACTCTTCAATTGAAAAGTATCTCGAGCAAAACATATCTATGCCAGGAAGTGGCTGTGCGTGTGTGTGTGTGTGTGTGCACATGGCAAAACTGATGGCATTTACAGAACTAGTTGCCCCTTTTCTTGAGGCAAGCATTTGGTTTTAGGCAGGGTTACATGCAGTTCCTGTTCTGACTAAACCTCTCCAGACACACAGCTGTACAGGGGAGCAGAAAAACTGAACTTTCATTGTTTTGTTTTTTTAAACTTATTATTGTAAAGGTTTTCTTGACTTATACAACTGTTTTATATAACAAAGGACCAAAATAAAGATGCTGTATATTTATTTTAAAAAAATATTGTGAGAGGTTAGGAGACGCAGCAAGTTTCTCTCTTCTGCCAGAGGTATAGCGTAAGTTATGGTTTTGTGGTTCCATGTAACCACTAAAACCTGCTAAAGGCAGTAAACACATATTTCATAAAACTGCATAGAGTGACATACCTTATTAAGCCATTCAACCTTCTCCACATCTGGGAAATTGACCTGTGGGACATAGGTAGACAAATGTTTGTGAGTAATAAATGTGTCATATGGCATTACCTGCACCAGAAAAGATGTGAGAAAGGAAGTGGTTGTAGCAAATACACAGCTCTTCCATAGCCACCTAAACCTAAAATTTTCATTACTATAAGAAACATGCCTTTTATGGATAAAATAATGGGCATATTCCCCTATCTGCTCAGAAGGAAGTTTACCCGCCCTCAAAGAAACACGTCAGGACATTTGGAAAAGGCCAGCATGAACTGCCAAAACAGGATCAATAAAATACGAGAGATGGGGGTTGGAACACAGAGACAGTGACAGAGAGTGAGGGACAGTTAGCAAGTAGGCCATTTAGTTGCTCAAAGCAAACCTCTTTTTCTGGATAGGGTGGGGGACTATTATTTTCTACACATGTTGCCCATGAATTCATTAACAAAGTTAATGGCAAAATCACCACTAGCACACGCTACCATATTTAATATTGTGGCATGTACAATATTAGTGAATACTACTGTACTAAATAGTCAAAATATATAGTAGCCTATGAGGATTTTTTCCCCCTAAATGCTTCTTTAGTACAGTAGTTCAACAGACATCCTGCATGCTAGATTTCATAATAGGTAATTAGGTGTATATATAGGTTTCATATTAGATTTAGTTTTGTTTTGCTGTTAATCATAAATCCTTCAGATGATCGAAGGAAAGAGTATAACCTGATCGTGAGGACTCTAGCGGCAGCACATGTGTCTAACGGTTAAGGACTCCTTTTTTTTTCTTTTTTTTTTTTACTCCTAAATGCAGTAGCTTGTTACAACGTCACTCACAGACGCAGAAATGTCTCGCAATACTTTTGTTTGGTTTTCTTTGTTCGGCTTTATTAAACGTTCTCACCCAAGCAGGTAGGTCTTTTTGGCTTCTGTACACGCCGCTGGATGATTCATGCTCTTCGTTCAGCAGCTGTATGGCGGACCTCAACCTCGCCTCTTTGGCTTCCCGAGTGTGTTTCCACCCCGAGTATAGCGCGAGTCCAAACACCAACAGACTGCTGCTCACTCGGTAATATCCGGCCAGGTAAACTGGCAACAAAGCTGTGAGACATTTGCCAAAAGTCCAAAGAATGCCCATGGCATCTATTCCCTTGGCTTCAGGGTTCTGGCTCTCTCTGGGTTCGCTTGCTTGCTCCTTTGCTGAAGAGCTCGGCCCTGTGTCTTTCTCCGACATTCTTGCACGGTTTTTAAATGGTTACTTTACTTGTCAGATAGCGGGCAATGCAACAAAAACAATTTAGAGCTTACAGTACGCATCCGCTCTGGCTCAAAGTTCCGGCTGCTTTGCTCGTGTTCGATGAAAATGTACGGAGAAAAACGCGTCGCAGTGCGGAGCTCTCTCTCTTCTTCTTCTTCTTCTTCTTCTTCTTCTCTCTCTCTCTCTCTCTCTCTCTTTATCTCTCTCTCTCTCTCTCTGTCTCCCTCTCTCTTTCACAGCTCGACTCAGTCGTGACTCAGCTCGAAAGAATGGGATTTTCCCCCTCCTCACTCGGTAATGGAGCCTGAAATGCGCTCACGCACACTGTTTATGCGCCTCTCAAGCAAGCAAGAAGTTTCGAATGATGGAAACGCCCAAAAAGTCTGTGTGTGTGTGTGTGTGTGTGTGTTTAAAATTTCAGCTTTTATTTCCTGGTATCAGACATCCCAACCTGCAAAAATAAATAAAAGCACCCCCCCCCCCCCCCCCCCCCCCCCCCAGGTTTAT
This sequence comes from Ictalurus furcatus, assembly GCF_023375685.1. NCBI lineage: Eukaryota > Metazoa > Chordata > Actinopteri > Siluriformes > Ictaluridae > Ictalurus > Ictalurus furcatus. Next base: position 12,582,249 of record NC_071265.1, on the reverse strand, counting down.
CCTTATTGTCTTATGTAATAGGTTACATATACTTTGTTTTTGTGATTTCACCTAATCTAAGTCTGATATATGCAGAAAATGTGACACTTAAATATGGACTAATACTGTTTCGTATTATATTATACTATATGCTTTATATTACTGTATTATTCAACTCATGGAGTGATTTTTTTTTTTAATTCCATAACTACTTTACACATGTCCACAGGGAGTTTGACCTCATCGCCTAGACATCAATACAGTAGCTCCTTATAGCAGTTAAAATAACGTTAGCCGTGCTAATGGACGAATGACACCTATTAAATCCACCTCAACAAGTCTTTTACTGTCATTTAACCCACTATAGGCAACTGAGAAATCACTGCTGCAAACTGTACAGCAAGCTACATTGTTGTTGTTTTTTACCCTTATTATGCATGGGTACACTTTAGTGGAATCTGGAGTAAAGTGCATTTTGAACTTCTTTTTTTATTTGAACACTGTCAAGAAGCTACAGACACTACACTGAACCGAACTGACAGATAAACTGGAGAGAGAGAGAGGTCGTGCGCCTCCCAAGAAAACTGATAGGTTAGTTAGCACAAAGAGAGACCAATCAGGACGCATGCTGTGTCACTCTCTCACCAGGTCTATCTCTCGCGCTCTCGGTTTCTCCAGACCATGTCTACCATTAGAAATGACAACTGAATGTCTGGGTTACGCATATAACCCTGTTCCCTGAGAAGGGAACAAGACGTTGAGTTTAGCATAACACTATGGGAGTGCCCTTGCGCGCGACTGGCATCTGAAGCTTGGGTAATATCATGCCTATTTATAGGCCTGCCATGAGCAAGCGACATGGCAATTAAGCACGTCACGTGATATATATACAGTATCTCACAAAAGTGAGTACACCCCTCACATTTTTGTAAATATTTGATTCTATCTTTTCATGTGACAAAACTGAAGAAATGACACTTTGCTACAATGTAAAGTAGTGAGTGTACAGCTTGTGTAACAGTGTAAATTTTCTGTCCCCTCAAAATAACTCAACACACAGCCATTAATGTCTAAACCGCTGGCAACAAAAGTGAGTACACCCCATAAGTGAAAATGTCCAAATTGGGCCCAAAGTGTCAATATTTTTGTGTGGCCACCATTATTTTCCAGTACTGCCTTAACCCTCTTGGGCATGGAGTTCACCAGAGCTTCACAGGTTGCCACTGGAGTCCTCTTCCACTCCTACATGACGACATCACGGAGCTGGTGGATGTTATAGACCTTGTGCTCCACCACCTTCCATTTGAGGATACCCCACAGATGCTCAATAGGGTTTAGGTCTGGAGACATGCTTGGCCAGTCCATCACCTTCACCCTCAGCTTCTTTAGCAAGGCAGTGGTCATCTTGGAGGTGTGTTTGGGGTCGTTATCATGCTGGAATACTGCATACTGATCATGCTCTGCTTCAGTAGGTCACAGTACATGTTGGCATTCATGGTTCCCTCAATGAACTGTAGCTCCCCAGTGCCGGCAGCACTCATGCAGCCCCAGACCATGACACTCCCACCACCATGCTAGACTGTAGGCAAGACACACTTGTCAACAAAAGTGAGTACATCCCTAAGTGAAAATGTCCAAATTGGGCCCAATTAGCCAATTTCCCTCCCCAGTGTCATGTGACTTGTTAGTGTTACAAGGTCTCAGGTGTGAATGGGGAGCAGGTGTGTTAAATTTGGTGTCATCGCTCTCACACTCCCTCATATGCAGAGCATGATCAGTATGCCGTATTCCAGCATGATAACGACCCCAAACACACCTCCAAGATGACCACTGTCTTGCTAAAGAAGCTGAGGGTGAAGGTGATGGACTGGCCAAGCATGTCTCCAGACCTAAACCCTATTGAGCATCTGTGGGGCATCCTCAAACGGAAGGTGGAGGAGCACAAGGTCTCTAACATCCACCAGCTCCGTGATGTCGTCATGGAGGAGTGGAAGAGGACTCCAGTGGCAACCTGTGAAGCTCTGGTGAACTCCATGCCCAAGAGGGTTAAGGCAGTACTGGAAAATAATGGTGGCCACACAAAATATTGACACTTTGGGCCCAATTTGGACATTTTCACTTAGGGGTGTACTCACTTTTGTTGCCAGCGGTTTAGACATTACTAGACATTACATGTACGTGGCACCTGTGAACTGTGCCATCAGCCTTTATTATTTGAAGCGAAGATGCAATTCACAGGCCTACCCAGGTATGACAAAGCTACACAATGTCTCGTTCCCTTCTCAGGGAACAGGATTACATGCGTAACCCAGACATTCCCTTTCAAAGGGAACTTTGACGTTGCGTTTAGCATAACACTATGGGAATGAGAATACCCACTCCGTCATACCAAGGGTACAGCCTGTTCAAAAAGACCCACGCCCGAGGGTCACTGCAAGACACTCGAGCCCGGGGTGGAATGAACATCCAGGCTGTAATAATGAATGAATGTGTGTGGCATCGATCACCCTGCAGCAGCACACACATCCTGTAAGGATACCCCTTTGGACAAAGCCTTTGCGGAGGCAACCGCCCTAGTGGAATGAGCCATTATTCCCAGAGGCGTAGTGAGACCGCGCCTCATAAGCAATCGAGATTGCTTCCACTATCCAATTAGAGATGCGCTGCTTTGACACAGCATCACCTCTACTGTCGCCGCCAAAGCAGACCAGCGGCTGCTCCAATTTACGCCACTACAGCGGTGGACGTAAGTACAGAGAGTCCTTACTGGACACAGCAGGTGCATTCTCTCTTGTTCTGGTGTGAGGAACAGAGGAGGGCAGAAAGCCTGCAACACCACAGGCTGGGCAGCCGATGTAGGCACTTTAGGAATATAATCCGGCCTAGGAAGGCCTTGGCTAATCCAGGGATAAAGTCAAGGCAGGAAGGGGCAACAGAGAGAGCTTGTAGATCTCCTACTCACTTGAGAGATGTAAGAGCCAGCAGAAGAGCTACCTTTAGAGTCAGAAGCTTCTCAGAGGCTGACTCTAAGGGCTCAAATGGGGCACCTGACAGACCTTCCAGGACCACAGAAAGGTCACAGGAAGGTATGTACGGCCTGCAGATGGGCCTCAGCCGCCTGACACCACACATAAACCTCGAAGTTAGAGGATGTTGCTCCACAGAGGCTCCATTAACAGGGGCGTGGTTGGCCGAAATGGTGGCCACGTAAACCCTGATTGTAGAAGGAGCCCACCCCGCTGAGAAACGTCCTTGTAAGAACTCCAGGACTGTAGCTATTACACAGTTCACTGGGTCTAGCTGGCGTTCCTCATACCACAAGACAAAAAGCTGCCACTTGAGCGCATACAATTTCCTCGTGGAGGGTGCCCTAGAGTTCAACACAGCCTCTACAACCTCAGTTGTGAGACCAGAATCTATGAGCTGGTGCCCCTCAGGGGCCAGACCCACAGTTTCCATAGTTCTGGCCAAGAGTGATAAATCAGCCCTCCGGCTTGCGACAGTAGATCCCTGCGGATGGCAATCTCCCAAGGAGTGCCATCTAGCAGGGATATTATCGCTGAGAACCATATTCGAGCTGGCCATTAAGGTGCTACTAGCAGCAGACGTAGACTGTCTTGGCAAACTCTCGCTAGAACTTGTGGGAGCAGAGCGATCGGAGGAAAAGCGCACAGATCTGACCTCGGCCACATGTGCACCATGGCGTCCAGGCCTAATTGTGCGGGAGGAGTGAGTTCGAACCACAGTGGGCAGTGTGTTGTCTCCTCGGAGGCGAACACATGCAGTCCCGCTTGGCCAAACCTCTGCCATATGGACTCTACCACTTGTGGATGGAGCCACCAATCCCTGGGCCTCAGCCCCTGCCTACACAGGATGTCTGCCCCTACATTCCATTTGCCCAGAATGTACATGTTCTATGGCCCCTATGTCCAAGAGGGATCTTACTTCCTGCGCTAACATCGGGCTCTGGTCTGTGCTGACTACTGTGATGAGCACACCTCTGAACCGGGGGGATCGAGCTCTGAACTGGATCCGTAACCCTTTTCTACGGTAGACAGAAACCATGGAGACACATTTGGCAGTAGCTTCCACGCTGCCAGATGGACTTTTAGTGACGTTAACTATTCCACAATCTATTGGAGGGAAAGCATCAGATTTTTGTTGCCCTGTGACAGCTCGCTGACCAGAGAACACTGAAAACTTGGGACAGCCTTGGCTAGGGGAGGTCCTACCGTAGCACTGGGGGCTAACTGCCCTAACAACCTCATGTCCCCTGATACGACCCTCCACGCCCCGTCAGGACCGCTCCTCTTTGTCTGCTTGGCCTTTATGACCATTCTCATATCAGGCCTAGTAGCAGGCCGCGACTGTGGCCACCCGGTTCCCCTGGCTGTCTGCAGGGGTTGGTGGGCTGCCATACTCGCCTTCTGGGTCTCCCTCGTACTAGCGTTGGCCCGGGCTCCACATGTGCCTTTTTTGCCTGGGTGAACTCGACACAACAGGGAAGGAACTGGCTGAATGCTGCCATATGTCGAGCTCACTCAGCATTGCAACACGGTCATTGTCTGCAGTGACCCACAAGCAAGACCCACTGCTGCATAGGCCTTGCCCACCAATGCCACGGTGGCCTTACACGGTGGCTTGGATGGCAAAGCCGGCCCCCCTAAATTACCTGCCGTCGATGGAGAGAGGTAGCTCGCAAGCATCTCCTCAATCTTCAGTATAGCTAAATAGCCATGCCGTTCATTCCCCACAATGGCCGAATAATCCAACATCGTGGGGTTATAAATATGGCTTATGCATGGTTTTCCCCCAGATGCCTGATATTTTGTCATGCACTTCTGGAAAAAAGGGGAGTATTCTGCAGTGTGAGGGATTTACTTTCACTGGAGAGAAAAGCTCATCCAGCCTTAGTAATCACTTCAAGCAGCTCTTTATATGCTGCTCTCAGTTTTTAGCACACACTTCTGGATCCTTGGAGTCATAGAGGAATTATTACTATTATTTGTGAGGGGTGTACTCACTTTTGTTAGATACTGTACATACATACATACATACATACAGACACACACACATGCACACATATACGTTTTATTTATTTATAGTGTAATTCTGGTCATATGTTAATTATTACTGTTGCAAAAAAAAACTTTTTTGATAAACAAGAATGACGCCATCAAGCAAAATTAAAGTTTGATTTAAAAAAATTGCATACAGTCAACACATAAATTAAATTGTCAACAGGCCTAAGAATGCAACAAACAGTCAAGAACAACGAAACTTTAAAAATATATATATATATATTACTTTAGGCTATGGCTGCTAATAATATTCATCTTTGTTTTAACTAGATTAAAATGTATTTACAGAAGCAACCAAACGTTACCTTGCAACAGATATTTTCATATGTACGACATTTATGCTTCTTTGCAGCTGGACTAGGATCACATGTCTCCGTGACCACAACTTGTTCCCCACTGGCTCAGTTAGGCTGATCAGAATCATTTGCTTTTAGGAAGAAACTTTTAAGGGTTGACTGTTTTGCCATTGTCTGTTCAACAGTGACCATTTGCTGGTAGGTCTTGGTATCAGCAGTCTTGAGTTCCGCACAGAAGAGGAAATTTGATCTTTGGAATTTAGTAAGGTAGTATCTGACTGAGTAAGCCACTATATCACTATATCTCTATTTCTCTCTGAGACATAAACTGAACAAGTTTCACAGACATTTGCTGAACAGAAATGGAATAATGAGTCCCTGAACAAAGGGAGGGTCAATATCAAAAGTAACAGTCAGTATCTGGTGTGGCCACCAGCTGCTTTAAGTACTACAGTGCATCTCATCCTCATGGACTGGACCAGATTTGTTAGTTCTTGCTGTGAGATGTTACCCCATTCTTCCAACAAGACATATGCAAGTTCTTGATCACGTCTGGGGGGGAAGGGGGGGGGGGGCTATGGCATGTTCATGAAGGTGAGCAGACACCTGACTTCTTCTGGAGTCAGTAGAAAGGTCTCTTTAGTGTCCTATGTTATTGTAACTGTGACCTTAATTGCCTACCACCTGTAAACACTTAGTGTCTTAAGGACAGCTTCACAGGTACATGTGCAATGATTGTTTATGGTTCATTGAACATGCATGAAAAACACTGTTTAAACCCTTTCCAATAAAGATTTGTAACGCTTATTTGGATTTTCCAAAATTACAAACAGTACACAGTTCTAGTGTGGAAGTGTCTGGTATAACAGGTAGTGCAGAAAATAGGTGACAAAGAGTAACAATATAATTTACAAATGGTATAAATGTAAACATAACATGCTATGACTTAGTCTTCAGCAGATTAGCATATACCAAATATGGACATAGCAGTTATTGTGGTAGCAGCCAGGTAAAGTGTATAATAGTGACAATAAATTAAATATTATATTTTTATAATACAGTAGCAGCAAAAATGCAACAGAGTCAATGCAGGAATGTGCAAATATTGCAACGGGAGTGCAATCTGGGCTTTGCAGTTTGCAAATGGGAGTGCAGGAGTCAATGCAGGAATGTGCAAATATTGCAATGGGAGTGGGGTGATGTTCACTTCAGAGTGTGTGAGTGTGTGTCTGTGTGTGTCTGTGTGTGTGTGTGTGTGTCAGTCCAGTCTCTGAGTATTGAGGAGTCTGATGGCTTAGGGGAAGAAGCTGTTACACAGTATGGCTGTGAGGGCCCGAATGCTTTGGTACCTTTTTCCAGATGGCAGGAGGGTGAAGAGTGTGTGTGAGGGGTGTCTGGGGTCATCCACAATGCTGGTGGTTTTGCGGATGCAGCGTGTGGTGTAAATGTCTGTGATGAAGGGGACAGAGAAACCGATGATCTTCTCAGCTGTCTTCACTATCTGCTGCAGGGTCTTGCGATCCAGTGAGGTGAAATATCCGAACCAGACAGTGATGCAGCTGCTCAGGATGCTCTCAATAGTTCCTCGGTAAAACATGGCAAGGATGAAGGGTGGTAGATGGGCTTTCTTCAACCTTCACAGAAAGTAGAGACGCTGCTGGCTTTCTTGGTTATGGAGCTGGTCTTGAGGGACCAGGTGAGGTTCTTCGTCAGGTGAACACCAAGGAATTTGGTGCTCTTGACAATCTCCATGGAGGAGCCATTGATGTTCATCAGAGAGTGGTTGCTCCGTGCTCTCCTGAATTCAACAACCAAACAAATTGTGTTGAATGCTGAACTGAAGTCTATGAACAGCGTTCGAACGTAGGTGTCCTTCTTGTCCAGGTGGGTGAGGTCCAGATGTAGGGTGGTGGCAATTATTTGTTGAGCGGTTGGTGCGATATGCGAACTACAGTGGGTCCAGTGAAGTGGGCAGCAGGGTCTTGATGTACCTCATGACGAGCCTCTCGAAGCATTTCATGATGATGGATGTGAGTGCAACAGGACGGTAGTCATTGGGGCAGGACACTGAAGACTTCTTCAGCACAGGTGTGTGTGTGTGTGTGTGTGCATGCACGTGTGTGCGTGTGTGTGTGTGTGTGTGCACAAAGCCCTGTATAGAGACCCTGACAACAAGCAGGGCAAAAGTGCCAAAAACTTTAATAATTTGATTCTCAACATCAAGAAAACCAAGGAACTGATCATATAATTTAGGATATCCAGAAGTAAGTTCCTTGGGGTTGATATCACTGGGGACCTATCTTGGGACTGTCAATAAGTCCTCTGCATGTGTACTAGCTAAGAAGTTTTGCAATTACTACAGTTTGCGTAATATTTAAGAATTTTATGTAATAACTGGAATATGTGCAATAACTAAAAATCGGTGCAATAACTGCAATATGTGCAATAACCAGACATTTGTGTAATAACAACAGTATGTGTGTGATAGAACACAACTCAAGGACACAGTAGAGTCAGGGTGAAATTAATGGTGAGCATTTATTTTTTTGCCTATGCCATGCACAGGAATAAAAAGACAAAAAACAAAAATTAAACAAAAGGTCATCAGCTTTCCACTGACTTGGTTCAGTTCAGTTCAGCTCAGTTCTGCTGTCACACACACACACACACACACACACACACACATCAGCTCTGCTTACTGAAAAAGAAAGTGAGAGAGTGAGAGAGAGAGAGAGAGAAAACAGTGTATTAAAAAAGCATTCACAACTAAGCGACAGGTGTGCCATGTTAATCTGCTCATTTCTGCTCATCTGCTCATTCCCCTCCACTCCTGTTGCAGATTCCCGCTAAACCATGATCCCATCTGCCATAGTACCTCCACTACCCGATGCAGGCTGGGAAACCAGCTGGCCTGTGACCCACTTCCCCCCGTAGTGGGAGAGTTTACACTAGTTTACACTAAATTCTTGCTGATGGCCCATGGTCGGTCCAGGGTTCATATTATGAATCTTTCACCAAACTATACAAAATAATGTTCTTCTGTGCAATGATAAATCAAAAACAAAACACACAACTCATAATAACCACCGCAAATTTATTAATCATTTTATTGGACAGATTCAAGACACAAATGGCACAAAATATTGATAAATGTAAATATGTAACAATAAATATGCATTTATATATATATAAAATAATGAGTCTTTATTGGTCACATATACATAGTGAAATTCTTTTCTTCGCATACCCCAGCATGTTAGGAAGGTGGGGTCAGAGCACAGGGCCAGCCATGATACAGCGCTCCTGGAGCAGAAAGGGTTAAGGGCCTTGCTCAGCGGCCCAACAGTGGCAGCTTGGCAGCGCTGGAGCTTGAATCCCCGACCTTCCGATCAGTAACCCAGAGCCGTAACCACCAAGCCACTACTGCCCCTATTCAAACTCTTCACAGTGTGCTGAGACAATATAGACACACGTCCAATTCCAAGTTGATTCTATATATATATATAATTTAATACATTTTCACAATAATAAAAAAAATTGTTAAATACAGGTGTGCAACAGTTATTGGCACCCTTTTAGTCAATACTTTGTGCTACCTCCCATTGCCAAGATAACAGCTTTGAGTCTTCTATAATGCCTGGTGAGGTTGGAAATTACATGGCAAGCGATCTGAGCCCATTGCCCCATACAGAATCTCTCTGGGGACTGGGATGGTCATGGCAGGACCTTGATTTTGTGGATTTTTGTGTTGATTTTGATGTATGTTTTGGATCATTGTCCCGCTGGAAGATCCAACCACGGCCCATTTTAAGCTTTCTGGCAGAGCCAGTCAGGTTTTCATTTAATATCTGTTGAGATCATGATGCCATGAATCCTTAAAAAATGTACAGGTCCTCTGGCAGAAAAAAACAACCCCAAAACATTAAAGAGCCACCACCATATTTAACCGTGAGGTACTTTTCCATATGGCTACCTCTTCATGTACGCCAAAACCTTCTGTGTTTATTGGCAAAAAGCTGACCATAGAACCCGATCCCATTTGAAGTTCCAGTAGTGTCTGGCAAACTGAAGATGCTTGAGTTTGTTTTTGGATGAGAATAGAGTCTTTTTTCTTGAAACCCTTCCAAACAACTTGTGGTGATGTAGGTGACTTCAGATTGTAATTTTGGAGACTTTCTGACCCCAAGACACAACTAACTTCTGCAATTCTCCAGCTGTGATCCTTGGAGGTTTTTTGGCCACTTGAACCATCCGCTTCAAAGTGCGTTGAGACGATATAGACACACGTCCAATTCCAAGTTGATTCATAACATTTCCAGTTGACTGGAACATGTTAATTATTGTCCTGATGGTGGAAATGCACATTTTCAATGCTTTTGCTATTATCTTATAGCCACTTCCCCTTTTGTGAAGCTGAACAACCTTTTGCTGCACATCACAGCTATATTCCTTGGTTTTACCCATTGTTATGAATCACTAAGGGAATTTGTCCTATGTGTTACCTTGTATTTATACCCCTGTGAAACAGGAAGTCATGGTTCAACAATTTCCTGTTCCTAGTCACCCAGTTGTACTAAGATTTTTAAAAAATCAATGGGAATATACTTCAGATATATTTTTCTCACATGATTTCATAGGGGTGCCAATAATTGTTGCACACCTATATTTAACAAAGATTTTTTTTTTTTTGATAAACCTGTGTTCTGTTTGCAATTGTTTAATATCCATGAGAACAGAGTATTTTTGTAATTTTTTTTAAAAAAACCTCAAAAGTTCAAACAATTAAGACAACAATTTTCCACAGCCTTCTTTGCTCATATTTACCAAGGGTGCCAATATTATTGGAAGGGCACTGTGTGTGTGATATGTATATATATATATATATATATATATATATATATATATATATATATAAATTTACTGTCCCCTCAAAATAACTCAACACACAGCCATTAATGTCTAAACCACTGGCAACATAAGTGAGTACACCCCTAAGTGAAAATGTCCAAATTGGGCCCAATTAGCCATTTTCCCTCCCCGGTGTCATGTGACTTATTAGTGTTACAAGGTCTCAGGTGTGAATGGGGAGCAGGTGTGTTAAATTTGGTGTCATCGCTCTCACACTCCCTCATACTGGTCACTGGAAGTTCAACATGGCACCTCATGGCAAAGAACTCTCTGAAGATCTGAAAAAAAGAATTGTTGCTCTATGTAAAGATGGCCCAGGCTATAAGAAGATTGCCAAGACCCTGACACTGAGCTGCAGCACGATAGCCAAGATTATACAGCGGTTTAACAGGACAGGTTCCACTCAGAACAGGCCTCGCCACTGTCGACCAAAGAAGTTGAATGCACGTTGTTTCGGCAATTTGTTCGATGCAGGGGAAACGGGGGAACCAGGGATGGATTAACGCACTCATTTGAATGCCGTAGATAAAAAGACCTTTATTTTTCTTGACAAAAACAAATAATGAATGAAAACTTGTTGAAATGAAACCTTACTATTGAATTTAACGTAAAGTGACTTATTGTGAATTGGCGTGCAGTAGCGTGGTCAAAAAAAAGGTGTGCTTCCCAGTTCTCCATTTCCATTCGCACCTGTTGGAAGGTTAACCCGCGTTATATGCACCTCCCATACCACACGTGACCCATGACCCAGGAGCAAACGCACCCAAACCTCACAAACACAACACAATCCCAAACAAACAGATCAAAAACAGCCCCAAATTCCAACTCCACAAAAAAATGGCATAATGGCTGTAACATAACGGCCCTAATTTTTGTGTAACAAACAATTATAAAACATACATTTATAGCCATTCAAACATCAACATGCATTAACCACAAACAAACATGAATCATTTGAGTATTATGTAACAACCAGTCAGTACAGATTTATGGCTAACAGATTTTGGTTGAATATTAGAGTCCATTCAAGTGCATGTGCCTAAGTGTGTGTGTGTATGAAAAATAGTACATCAAAAAGAGGGGATGCCAGCAAAAAGAATGTTCATTCAAATAGTCCATGTTGGCAAAACCTTGTGACCAGGATTCAAAATGCATAGACTGAGTAAATGTTATTATCCATTACAGGATACATTATTATGCATCTTCTGTAAGTCATCGTATTTACATACAACTTATTCCGCCTCAAGCAAAAGACATAACTTAGTAATAGGTCTTTCAAGCTCGTTGGTTTGTGTTGTACAAACCCCTTGGAGTCTTCCATAGTTTCTATAATGCGCCCCATAGACCACGAGTTCCTGGGGGCAGAATCATCAATAATAAGCACCAGATCTCCGACTAAGAAATTTCGGTGGGGCTTATTCCATTTCTGATGCTGTTGCATGATGGGGAGATATTCTTTGGTCCATCTTTTCCAGAATATGTCGCTGAGGTATTGTACTTGCTTCCAGCGTCTTTTTCCGTAGGTTTCTTGTTTATCAAACGAGCCTGGTGGTAGAGTGGGCTTTCCTTTTAACAGTAAAAGGTGATTTGGTGTTAACGCTTCGAGATCGTTAGGATCATCACTGGAAGGTGTGATTGGTCAGTCATTCAAAATAGCCTCAACTTCACAAAATATGGTACTGAGGGCTTCGTCGTCAACCATTTGTTGCCCAGTGATCGAGCAAAGGATCCTTTTAGTCTGTTGTACGAGACGTTCCCAGACACCACCATGGTGAGCTCCGTGGGGTGGGTTAAAGGTCCATTTTATTCCATCCAGCAAGAGAGTGTTCTGGATTTTGGTTTGATTCAAGCTTTGTAGTGCCTGCTTCAATTCTCGGTTTGCACTCACGAAGTTAGTTCCGTTATCTGATCTTATTTCTTTGACTTGTCCTCTTCGACAGATAAACCTTCTTATAGCATTAATGCAGGAATCTGTGTCAAGTGTATAGGCCACTTCAAGATGAACGGCACGGCACGTTAGACAAGTGAATATAGTGCCATACCTTTTAACAGTATTCCTTCCTCTTCTTACCTCAATAGGTCCAAAATAATCAATTCCCACCAGAGTAAATGGAGGGAGGTCCATTGATAGTCTGTCAGAAGGGAGATCAGACATTTTCTTTTCTCCATGTCTTTGATGCTGACGGCGACATGTCATGCATTTTCTAATGATCCTTCTAGCCAATGAATTGGCACGAGGAATCCAAAACCGTCGTCGACGTGTGGAAAGCATATAATTTCTTCCACTATGTCCAACCTTTTCATGTACGAAATGAAGGATGAGTTCTGAGACGTTGCTACCCTTTGGCAGGATAGCAGGATGTTTTGCCTCCTCGGGTAATGCAGACTTGCTTAACCGACCACCTACTCTTATAATGCCATCGACAATTGTTGGATCCAGTTTGTATAGCGAACTGGATTTCCTTACAACCTTTCCTTTACTCAAGCATGAGATTTCCTCAGGAAAGTGCTGATTTTGCACAAAACTAACAATTGCCTTTTCGGCTTTATCGAGATCCACCACTGAGAGTCTGTGAGTCGACGCTTTCTTTTGGATGGTTTTATCAGATTGTGTGTTGTTCGTCTTTTCATCACATCTTCGTTTAAGTGTCTCTTTGACCTTCAAAAGCCATGCCACGGCTCTTTCTACATTCTGCCTTTTCATGACATCCGTGAGGGAATCATCATCCAAACGAGGGACATCTCTTTGAGCTTCCTCTTGTATTGAGCTTTGCAAAGGCCTTCTGATAGTGATTGAAGATAGGTCTTGGGTCTCCAGTTTCATTTGTGATGGCATATGTGTTGCTTTGTTAGTGACATTTTGGTCAGAGTATGCTCTGTGTTTCGTTTGAACCCTTTTCGTTGTCACTGGAACAATATAATAGTTGAAGTTCTAGATGAAGCTGTGGTGTTACTCATTTGGGAGTGCAAGAACTGTGACTCCATAAGAGCGTTTATTTTGGCTTCAGCTTCTGCTATTTTCGTTCTCAGTTTAAGTTTGTCTTTGATTTTATTCTCACTTCTTCCATGTCCAACTCCAGTTGCTCCTCCAATGACTCTGATTGCGCCATCAACATAGCTCGTTGTACTCGAGCTTCAGAAAGAGCGCTAGACGCGTTGCTGCCCTGACTGGAGGCCTTGCTTCGGGCCTTTTCTGCGGCCTGTGAAACGCTGTCGTGTGGCGATACAGATTCCAGAACAGCAGCACCATGCAGATAATCAGACACTTGTTCCAGTGCACCATCCACGTCATTCACTTTGAGTCAAAGTTCAACACCTTTGAGGAACTCTTTGCACTGCGATAGTTTAGGCTCATACCAGTCACTATGATCATGCTCCTTTTCTTCATCAAGCAAAAAGGACTGAACCGTGATTTGCAACTCCATAAACTCGTCCAGATACTGAATATAGGTGGCAGTTTGTTGTTTTATTTCATCCTTTGTGTCACGAGCTTCGATAAGAGCATTTATCTCATTACGTTTTCGGGTGAGGACACCCAGCCTTCCTCTTCGCGACGCGATAAATTTAAACAATTCCCTTTCCCTTTGAACCAGGGATTCAACATCGTCTGCTTGTTCCTGCATTTTCACTCTCATATTATTTCAGAGTAAAATCAACATTCGAAGATGCGAATATAATCCGTGCTTTCAGACTTCTCTTGAACGCGGAAGTCCTGAGTGCGGCGGCCCAGTTTGTGCCTTTCAAACACCATTTTACTCACGGTTCCATAGAGATGATCTTCCCAAACTTTACTGTCCAACGATCTCCTTTTCCAGCCCTTTGAAGTCCAAACTCTTCCATCCATACACTTTTTTTTGACTTTATGTTTCGGCGATTTGTTCGATGCAGGGGAAACGGGGGAACCAGGGATGGATTAACACACTCTCTCGCCTGCCGTAGATAAAAAGACCTTTATTTTTCTTGACAAAAACAAATAATGAATGAAAACTTGTTGAAATGAAACCTTACTATTGAATTTAACGTAAAATGACTTATTGTGAATTGGTGTGCAGGAGCGTGGTAAAAAAAAAAGGTGTGCTTCCCAGCTCTCCATTTCTATCCACACCTGTTGGAAGGTTAACCCGCGTTATATGCACCTCCCATACCAGACATGACCCATGACCCAGGAGCAAATGCACCACCAAACCTCACAAACACAACACAGTCCCAAACAAACAGATCAAAAACAGCCCCAAATTCCAACTCCACAAAAAAATGGCATAATGGCTGTAACACACGTGCTCAGCGTCATATCCAGAGGTTATCTTTCAGAAATAGACGTATGAGTGCTGCCAGCATTGCTGCAGAGGTTGAAGGGGTGGGGGTCAGCCTGTCAGTGCTCAGACCATACGCCGCACACTGCATCGAATTGGTCTGCATGGCTGTCGTCCCAGAAGGAAGCCTCTTCTAAAGATGATGCACAAGAAAGCCCGCAAACAGTTTGCTGAAGACAAGCGGACTAAGGACATGGATTACTGGAACCATGTCCTGTGGTCTGATGAGACCAAGCTAAACCTAATTGGGTGCAGATGGTGTCAAGCGTGTGTAGCGGCAACCAGGTAAGGAGTACAAAGACAAGTGTGTCTTGCCTACAGTCTAGCATGGTGGTGGGAGTGTCATGGTCTGGGGCTGCATGAGTGCTGCCGGCACTGGGGAGCTACAGTTCATTGAGGGAACCATGAATGCCAACATGTACTGTGACCTACTGAAGCAGAGCATGATCAGTATGCAGTATTCCAGCATGATAACGACCCCAAACACACCTCCAAGATGACCACTGCCTTGCTAAAGAAGCTGAGGGTGAAGGTGATGGACTGGCCAAGCATGTCTCCAGACCTAAACCCTATTGAGCATCTGTGGGGTATCCTCAAATGGAAGGTGGTGGAGCACAAGGTCTATAACATCCACCAGCTCCGTGATGTCGTCATGTAGGAGTGGAAGAGGACTCCAGTGGCAACCTGTGAAGCTCTGGTGAACTCCATGCCCAAGAGGGTTAAGGCAGTACTGGAAAATAATGGTGGCCACACAAAAATATTGACACTTTGGGCCCAATTTGGACATTTTCACTTATGGGGTGTACTCACTTTTGTTGCCAGCGGTTTAGACATTAATGGCTGTGTGTTGAGTTATTTTGAGGGGACAGAAAATTTACACTGTTATACAAGATGTGCACTCACTACTTTACATTATAGCAAAGTGTCATTTCTTCAGTGTTGTCACGTGGAAAGTTATAATCAAATATTTACAAAAATGTGAGGGGTGTACTCACTTTTGTGAGATACTGTGTGTATATATATATATATGAACTCAGTAACAGATTATATTAAGCAGAACTCAATCTGAATCAGTTACTAAAACCTTTATGTATTCCGACCATATTTTCAACTCAAATGAATTAAATTACTGCAATTATTTTAATCTAGCAACTTATCCCTGTTGTTGAAGTAACCTCTTTACTCTTTTCTAATCTCTTAATAATCTATTCCTAGAAATGGCTTTTGAATAGCCTTATATGGATTTGTACACATGGTTTGCCCCACTCCACACTTTAAAAGTAGAAGGCTAGATTTAAGAGTGAAAAATAAATAAATAGCGTTCTCTGATGAATATATATGGACAACTCGGTGTGGTTTTTAAATTCACTCCGCAGGCTGAGTGAGATGGACTCTTCTAATTTCTTGCTTTTGTTTTGATTAGTTTGCACCGCGCCGTCCGTTAGGTGGAGCTCACAGTTGGACAGAGGCAAAAGGAATCGCGCGCATTTTATTACATTTTTTTTTTATCAGTCACTTCACAATATGGAAGACCACAAGTCTCTCAGGAATAGCAATAAAACATTTAATTAACTACAAACTAATTGTACATTAAAAATAGGCATTAATACATTTCTTTACAAATTAATTTAGCTATTACTCTATAAATAAATAGACTAAGTTACCAAGTAATTCATTATTTGATATTTTAATTGTCACATAATAAATGTAATGGACATTAAGATGGACGCAAGTGCAGATAAGAGCTTTTATTTAAAGAGAGGCAGGCAGACAAATCCAAATCATCAGACAATAGTGTGGTCAAAAAACAGGCAATGGGTCAGGCGATTGGCAAACAGGCATAAACGAGGCAAAATCAGAATCAAGAACGAGGGCGAGAACGAGATCAAAACAATAACACATAAACCAAGAACAAACGCTTGGTATACGGAAAACTCACGTAATACTCTGCAAAGGTCATAGTGTTAGAACAGTCTCTTATATACTGTGGTTGTGAGTGTGTGCGATTAGTATGAGTGTTCTGTGTGTGTGTGTGTGTGTGTGTGTGTGTGTGTGTTCTGGGAATTGCAGTCCATGGCGGCCATGTTTGTAGGCCGCTGTACAGTATGGGAAATGTAGTCACTGGTTTGCTGTGATATGAGATTAATGGGCAACCTCCCCCCCAAAAAAACAGTGTAATTATAAATATAATTTATAAATGAAATAATCCATCAATAAATAGTTCAAATTAAAAAGGAATTTACAAAAACATCATAAGTACCTCATTTAACAATACATTAATGTCACATATCGTGACGGAGCGGAGATAGGATGGATGCAAGTGCAGTATGAACAGTTGTTTATTTTAAAAGAGAGACAGGCAGACAAATCCAAAACGTGATCCATAAACGTAATCCAAAACAGGCGAAGGTCAGGCGATCGGCAAACAGGCATACACAGGGTTAAACATGAATCAAGGTCGTGGTCACGGAAAACAGGGTCGATAAATAAAACGAGAAACATGAACTATGACGAGGAACTGGGAGCGGATAATCCAGCGTGAACTAACTCTAACCATGGACAGTGACTATGACTACTAAACGAACTAATCTAACCCTGCGATAATCTTCCGCGTTGTGTGCTGGGAGGTGCGCGATATATATGCGGACATGATCAGCGTCTAAACTGCTAGCAGCTGAGGGCAATACAGACACACGTGAAATCCCAGCCAATGACAGAACAGGGAGGAGACATGACAGAAACATAAACAAAACACACGTGTCCAGATGTCACTACTATCAACAATGGAAAAGCAGGTGCTCGCGCATTCGCGCTTAGAGCACGCTGCAAGGGGAAGTCATGACAATTAATGAATTCATAAATAAATAGTGGAATTTCACAATGCATTTGAAAATGCAATTTAAAAAGAGAAATATATAACTAGATTCACAAATTGAATTACAAATACAGGTTTTATTCAGGCATTTAAATTCGGCAATTCCGTTTCTTATTTGCATTTCACTGCTGCTTTTCCTTTTCCTGTTATCCATTCAATTTGCTTAGTCATTTAGCTTCACCTTTTAGCCTTTCCATGACACTTTGGGCCTTGTGCTGGTACAATGAGGTAAAACAATGCAAATTAGCTATGGTGGGATGGATGTAACAAGCTCTCTGATTTCCTATCACCTAGGGATGCACCGAAATGGAAATTCTTGGCCAAAACCGAATATAATGAAACACTTGACTGAAGGCCGAATACCGAAAAAAGTGGATGAACCCACAACAAATGAATAATTGTCCTAGACATAAGCTTACTTAAGTCAATCACTTAATGTGATGGGACTGGGAGGAGGAACTTTCCTTTTCGCTGCTGCTGTCGCAGTGTCTTTCTCATACTCTGCATGCCGTTTGGGGTGTCTTGATTTTAGATCATAAATTAAACTTGTAGTGCTGTAAGTTCTTGTAGATGCACCCCCTCTAGAAAATTCAGAAGAACAGTGTCTGCAAACGGCCATTTTGCGTCTTCCTCTGACACTTTAAAATGCTTCCACACTGCCGACATGTTTGCTGCATTTATAAAGAATTTATTACAGGTAGATTTCTCCAAGCATCTTGGAGATGTTGCCACAGTTATTCTGGATGTATCTCACTCAGTTGCTTCTATGTCTTCATGTAATCCGAGACTGACTTGATGGTGAGATCAGATCTCTGTGTGGATCAGACCATCTGTTGTTGGACTCCTTGTTCATACAAATATCTCACTGGATTATTACAATAAATGGCAAAAGGAATGTTTGAAAATGTAAACTGATATTTTCTATTGACACACTAAAGCAAAAGATAGAAATAACCATCTTATAAAAAACATTTGGGGTGAAGAATCTAACATGCTTATGACTTTTGCACAGTAGTGTATATTAAGACAGCCAACCCAGTAATCAAATTGTGAAACAACAGATCAGCTGGAATCCCAAACACTGGATTATTATCTGCATTGGCTGCAATTATATTCTATTGGAAGCTCCTCTGCAGTCATGACATCAGAGATGCAAGTTAAGTGCAACACAAATTTCACTGCAACTATAAAGAGTCAAGTGACTTAAAATTACATTAAATTAAAAATAATTAAACAAATACGTAAAATATTTTAAAGTTTATCTTGTGAACATAGTATGAATTTATATGTCATTTACCATGGCAAAGCTGTCAGAGATGTCATTGTCAGGGTTTATCTTGTTACAAGCTGTGCAGAGGGCATAAATGTCACCTTGTGGAATAAAATAATGGGTATTTACCAAAACTACTTTATCAATATGATCCACCTTATCAATAAATTGTGTTTGGGTATGGAAGCTTGATAATAAAGAAGTATTAGCACTGCCAAGTATGTGCTGTTGAAACACCAAAAGGACCTCAACAGACCATCATACCAGTCTCCAGCTATGACTTTAAAAGGCGAAAGTGAATTTGATTGCAAATAAATACACTTCCCGCCATGTTCAATTAATGTGCATGCTATACGATATCCTGCCACTTCCACATTTTGTATCTGTCTGGACATTGAGAGCTTCCCTTGTGGTTAGGTAAACCTCTGCAAACTAACAAATCAAGTTATGCATGAACATTATTATATATCATAATGTCACTGAAGATAAATACTTTGTTTCCCTACTTTTAAAAGTAAAACTCCACAGATGCTCCCATCCATCTGCTGCTCATGTTGTAGGCTATGTGTAGCCCAAGTCACATGCATCAGATTGTGGCGTCGCCTGTTTAAGAAATTTCTATAAATAATAAATAAATAAATAAATAAATAAATCATCCCCTGTGTATTTAGAAAAAATTATTTAGAGGCAAATTTGAGCAAATTCCAGATCAGTCACATCAAAGACAAATTATTTATTGTTTTGATCAATTAATCAATTCCCATGATTAAACCTCTGCATGTAGGTGCACTGAATGTGTTACCGTAACACCAGAGACGTAATAAGAGTAAGTAGAACAAGCAGTTGTGCAAGTAGTCCATTAAACATTAATTGGACATGTTTGTGTCTGCACCTGTCTCCTTCTCTCCTGCAGAAAAGTAGAATCTGTTGTTTTTTTGTGTGTAAGACATGTAAAGAGCACTGTTGCATGCAGCTATACTATCAGTGTTGTTCCTGTAGTTCAGTCACTAGCGCAAGGCACTAGCAATGGCAGAATCATGGGTTTAATCCCCAGGGTATGCATAAACTTGCCAAATGCCAAATGAATAAATGTAAGTGTAATCAGAATTACACAGATAAACTGTGAAATTTAATAATTACATGCAGTCTATTATTTAGTTCAAGAAAGAATCCAATGCACTCCGTTGTTGAATGGACACAACCAGACATAATCATCTGGGATGGCCATCTAAAGACATTTAAACCACTTCATGCATTTTATGTATACATGAGCAATGTGTTAGCTGATACATTTTAAAAGTACTCAATGTCAGGATTTATCACCTTTCGTATAACTTTCGTATAACAATAAAATTGACCATCAAATAGTGCAGTAGACACCACAGAGGACAGAAGAAATACTTCAGCCTATGTAAATATACACAAATTTTTACCACGAAATCATTGTAAATAAATATTTTTTATTTATTACTTAATTTTTGTAATATAATAAATAATATAAGTATTAAAACACATTTGTCCTAATAATTACCTTCATTTTCTTTTTGAGTGTATATAAGTAACTATCGAATACCTGATTGAGAAAGCAGAGAATTAGATTTGTCACAATTTCAAAACATTATGTGCAATGCAATCTTTGTGCAAACCTTTGTTCCTAACTTCCTACCTCATCTGATAGCCAGTTACTCCTTTGCAAAGTTTTCAAGGAAGAGCTTTACAATTTGTACAGACCCACCATAGCTTCAACTCTATCAACAGCCTTCTCTGACCAGATCTGCTGAACTAATAAAAATAAAAGTACATCTGAAACCTCAATATAATTAAAGTCATAATATGAACAGTTCTTCCATATATTTTGACTTGCTTTTACCACTATATATCTGCACAATACCGCTCTCCTTAGGGTTCTCAGCTACAACTTCACTTTTTCTTGTCTTTATGCTGCTCCTCTTTCCTCTCTCTTTTTTCCCCAATCAATAGGAATGATGTTCTTGTTGTTATGTCTCTCCTTTCCTACTTTTTATATTCCTGTTGTTTTATCTTTCCGTTCTCTCTTCCTGTCTGAGGTAGACTTTCCTCTTTCTTTAAAGCTTGGCCTCCATGCAATCCCAACTTCTCTTCCTGTCTCACCTGGTCAACTTTCAACTTGAAAACGTGTTGTTTCATGGATTGTGACTGTTCTCTTTCCAATTCACTGAACTTCTCTTCCAGTCTCCCCTTTTCAACATGCACCTCAAGTTGGCCATTCACTGATTGCTGCTGTTCAGCTGTTTCTTTTGTGTCCCCGTTTTTGTGTCCTTCCTTGTATGGCTTTAAAAGGTTTATGTTGTATGTGGTTTTCAAAATATGTCCTTCCTGGTTTTTTAGCACAACTGCCTTGCCTGTGACAGTGGAAATGGTGTAGGGCCCCAAAAAGTCTGGTTGGAGCCTACCCCCTTCCATCCTTTTTTTCGTGCATTGTAGAGTAAAACCTTTTCACTAACATTGAAGGTGACGCTCTTCTAATTTTTTTTGTGAGTGTTTTACATAGGCCTCCTGTTGCTTTGTCTGGGATTTCACTACATTTTCACTTGCCTTTCTTCCACAAGTTCTGTTTGTTCTGCTCTGGTTTCAACAAATGGTTCATAGGAATGGGGGAGAACAATTTGTGAAAGCTAAAAGGTAAAAAAAAATTCTCACCTTGGACCACACAAAATTGATTTAAAAAATTTGAGTATCTGGATTACTGCAATACTTTGATCATTTTAAATGGGTTTTTGTTTCTCCATATCAGCCACTTATAATGTTTTTGTGCATAAAAACATCCCAATCATTTTTCTGAGGGCCCTAAAATGTATTGTTAAAAACCAAATGAATCATTATGGTAAATGGTGCACTTATATAGCGCTTTTATCCAAAGCGATATACACTGTGTCTAATTCACACACACACTCACAGGAATCGAACCGCCAACCC
This sequence comes from Ictalurus furcatus, assembly GCF_023375685.1. Lineage (NCBI taxonomy): Eukaryota > Metazoa > Chordata > Actinopteri > Siluriformes > Ictaluridae > Ictalurus > Ictalurus furcatus. The sequence goes on along the minus strand of NC_071265.1, from coordinate 12,560,572 downwards.
TACGATTAGTGGACAACCCGCTCTATCACCTGATCCACAGCCGCCCATTAATTGTATAACTTATGACATCAGCTTTTAATAGATGTAAACATATTTTTAATTATTAAACTAGAAAAGCAAACTTTGATGTTGCCTTGACAAAGCCTTGCTTGAACTTTAAAGAAGTATTTAAAAAGCCTTGCAGTTACATAGACCATCAGATAGATTAGACTAGGGGTAGACAACTCTACTCACAGAGAGCTACATTCCACAAAGTTTAGCTCCAGCTCTAATCAAACACACCTGATCCAGCTCATCAAAGTCACTTGTCCATTACATCATTGCTTTTTGGCACTCTGCCCAAGAATAACATTTTCATGCTGTATGGGTTACGCATGTCACGCCCATTTGGTGCAGTTGCGTGATTTAAGTCTTTAAAAAAAGAATACTCACGTAAATTTATAAATTTAAATTTTGTATTTGTGATTAAGTTGGTACCCCTGAAGTGGTGGTGCACCTGGGTACTTGCCCAAATTCCCATATGGTTTATCTGCCTATGGTCTTAGTTACCTTACCTTTTTATTTTGTCATTTGTTTTTTCATCCAACCTGTTTGTTCGGGGATATTAGGCAGCCGTCACATTTCTTTTTATGTACAGCAGGTCACAAAGGCAGCTATTTCTCTGAGAAGAAAGAATCTAGGAATTTTGACTTTGTATTGGTAGGTCAATGATATATAGAGAGAATTAGGCATTAAAAAACTCACCTCATTAAAAACCTTGTCTGTAAACTACAGAACACAGGTGCCTTGAAACTTCCACAGCAAATTTGGATTTGGCTTCCACCCACTTTGAGAAACAATCAGTGATCGTTAATATATACACATGTCCAACTGTCTTGGGCTGTGGTTCTGTCAAATCAATTCCTAGCAATTCCCAGACTGAGGAGACCTAAAAAAATAATAATAACGGCAACCAGTCTGAAAAAATATTTATTTTAAAATATGTAAAAAATGTATCTTTAAGTTTTCAAATCACAAAGAATTACGCTTAAAATAAATATGGAATACATTAGCAATTCAAGGGCAGAAATACCTGAATACTTTTCCAGTTTACTGTCTGCTATAAGCTGTTTTCCCACCCTTTGGCACTGGTCACATTCACTCACCTAGAAAATATGACAAATAATGCCCATAAAAATTATTCAGTAAAAGCTACAACAACAAACTATATTTATTCGTCATCAAAACATGCAACTAATCTTGACAATCTATGCATGATGAGAATGGTCTATATCTGGAAGCTTCTGTATTTGATACATATCTTCTGCTGTTTAATGATACATTTTGTAGCGACAGTTATGAGAGCTGTGGACACGTCAGATTCAAATTGTTTAATTGAAAAAAAAATGGCAGAAAACTGATAGTCCAGCTACTATTTAACTGTAAGTGCTATATATACACCAAATATATAGTATAAATATATAGTAAAAATATATAGTAGTGCTATATATACCAAAAAACTGCTCCTTGTGGTTAAATTGTACTTACTGAACAAACTCAGTAAGTTATTTTTGAAGTTGTTGTTGATGATGTCATACATTTAGGTCACTGGAAAATGACCATGTTCCAATATGAACTTCCAGATTCATATTCATAGTGCTCACCTCCATACCTACAGAATGTATTGTATTAACAGCTGAGAAACAAAGGTTTTTAGCTAATGATGCCATTGTAGAAATGCACCATTCGTTATTAACCATTCATTTATTCTGCAAATGAAAATGTCTGATAACAAAATAAAAACGGTTCATTTAAAATAAAGTTTAATATGGTACTGATATGACTGGAATTTTAATCTCTGGTAAGTGTACAAGACATTAAACATATTTTTCCAAAAGTACTGTTCATTTCTTTTTTGCTAAAACTTTTACTGAGTGCACCTTTAATACAGAATTTGAGGTCACTGGTGTAAGTTTATAGTCATTTTACAATGGCATGGAACCTAGCTCAATCAATCAGATTTTATAGCTGGAACTATTTGTTATTGTCATTGTGATTTCCCCTCGAGCTAGCACTGTAGCATGCAGCTTGCTTGGAAACCTGAAGTGTTTTCAGTGACACTAACTTTGTTTACTTTTGACACGTGTGTTTTGTTATGGTTTGTCCTGTCTCCACCCCTGTATTGTCATAGGTTGTTTCCTGTTTGTGTCACATTAGTCGCAGCTGTTTTGTGTTTCACCCCTGATTACGTTTGTTATTTAAACCCCTCGTGTATCTATGTACTTTGCAAAATATTACATGAGTTTTCCATATAGCAATCGTTTGTTTCTCGGTTCATGTGTTATTGTTTTGATCTTGTTCTCGCCCTCATTCTCGATTCCTGTTTTGCCTAGTTTATGCCCGTTTGCCGATCGCCTGACCTATTGCCTGTTTTTTGACCACGCTATTGTCTTATGACTTGAATTTGTCTGCCTGCCTCTCTTTAATAAAAGCTCTTATCTGCACTTGCATCCGTCCTAACCTCCATTACGTTTAAATATGTGACAGTTATATTAAATGTAATTACCCATTTCTCGATATCCACTATCATCCCTGTCCAATAATATCTGGCACACAATGGATTTCAAGTTTTAAATATTCCACAGTGGCCTGCAATAGTTCTGCTCTGGAACTCTTCAAACCAATGTTCTGCATCCCTCCATGCCCTTTACTGGTTTCTTCTTCTGTACTGTAGTATGCCATCTGCAAACATAAATAAAAAGCCTAATTTATTTCAGATATTTACTTAATTTAAACTACCTTTGGTACAAAACTACTGACTTCATACTAACCAGTGACTCTGAACTTTGCAGCATATCACCTCAAACTTTGCCGTTCTGACTTACTGTACTTTCCAGGGAATGTATTTATAGTGAGGAGATTGAGAACATCTTCGTATCTTTCCTCCATTACTACATTGCTGTCAAAAAAAAGAGTAAAGGATTCAGAAGCACACAAATGACAAAGCAGGATTTGTCTTACAATTTGTTTTTTCAACAAATAAAATAAGCATAGCCAAACAAATTAAAGGTGCACTAAGTAATTGGCTCATCTTTGCCAGGTGATCTTGATGATCTAATGGTATAGATGCATTAAGTTTTTAAGACTTGATCTAATCTGATCTGAACATGGCAGAGATTATGAATGTGCTTCCAGCACAAAGTAAAGCAATTAAACATAAATCATTTTAAACATTTTTTTAAAAACAAACAAACAAACAAAAAATAATTTCATGTGTAATACTTTAGTAATTAGCAGAAAATGTAATGTACCTTTAAGTAAAGCTTTATTTACAGTATCTCACATACTTCATATATGTATATATATACATGTATATATAGACATGCACAACATATATATATATATATATATATATATATATATATATATATATATATATATATGTGCAAATGGGTGATTGGGTGTGTGTCAGCGAAGGTGCGCATGCATGGATATGGGAAATGTAGTCCTCGTCGACCATGTTTGTAGTTTGCGTTGCACTCTGGGAACTGTAGTCGCGGGTTCGCAGCGACATGACAAAGCTGCCAGTATGTAAACTGTTGTGTCAATAGCAAATACAATGTACATGCAGTAAGTACATACCCTCTTGTTATTTGTAACTGGTATTTTAAGCCTCACACAAAAGAGTCAATTCCTGACTTCAGTAAAGGATGAGTGATAATAATTTTGATTCCAATGCACACTTCATCTGAGCGCTTCAATTCACAAGCACTTACCAAAAACCATTCCATACCTTATAATATCTGCTGGCGTAAATACTGATCAAAATATTTAAAGAAAACATGGAAAGACAACTTAATATTGGCAAAACATTTTTGCTCCCCATTATGGGAATGTTATTGAAATATCATAAAGTATTAATAGTAAAGTTTGCCAACATTTATGAACATATGTCTCTGAAAAAAAATGTTCTATGAAATGATCCCAACACAGGGAGTATGGCTTGTAATTCATGGAGAACTCTTAATGGAAACTGAAATACTGGCACTTACATGATTAAATGAGTAAAACAGACATTATTAAATAATTTAAAATCACATAGGAAATGGAACCACCAATGAATGCACCCACAGGACTTACCTGTTGTGAGTAAACAAGTCAGCAGTATAAATCTGACACATGTAAGAGCTTTGTTTCTTATTGACCACAGGGGGAACCATAACAGACAGTACCATTCCAAGCTGTCAAGATGTGTTCCCCTTCTATGATGGACAAATATAGGGCTAGCAGTCTGAAAATCATATGACTTACCTGTTATGAGTAAAGAAGTCAGCAGTATGAATTTGACATATGTATGAGCTTTCTTTCCTATTGAACACAGGGGGAGCCATATCTGACAATACCATTCCCAGCTGTCGGGATGTGTTCCCCCTTCCATGATGGAAAAATATAGGGCTAGCATGTTAAAAAACAACAACACAGGACTTACCTGTTGTGAGTAAACAAGTGAGCAGTATGAATTGGCAGATGTATGAGCTTTCTTTCCTTTTGAACGCAGGGGGAACCCTATCTGATGGTACTATTCCCAGCTGTCGGCATGCATGCCCCCTGCTATGATGGACAAACATAGGGATAGCAGGCTGAAAATCACAGGACTTACCTGTTGTGAGTAAACAAGTCAGCAGTATGAATTTGACAGAGGTGTATTAGCTTTCTTTCCTATTGAACAGTATCTGACAGTACCATTCTCAGCTGTCAGGATGTGCTCCCCCTGCTATTATGGACAAATTTGCTATGATGGAGGTGGTGTAAAGACAAAGATAAAAGCTAAAACTTGTATGATATTGTTTTTATCTTCAATTTCTTTTGACCTTTTCTCAGTAAATTGTGGTAAAAGTGTACTTGTTGGGACAGAAAACCATCCGATTTTCTTTAGTCTAAACAGCTGAATTATAGTGGAGCATTTCTTAAAAAACAAAAAATAATAATAATAATAATAATAAAAAAATCTGATCAATATGTCCAGGTATTGTGGCTTTTGAGAACGGTCAAATATTTAGCCTAGAAAATCACAGTTATCGGCCTATTTGAGTGGGCACACATTTCTTCCAGAAGTCTACAATATTCAAAATGGAAAAGTCTTTCACAAATATAACATTATTTATTGATAGAAATAACAATAGGTGTTTGTGTTAATGAATACATTAAAAAGTGCAACAAACATAAGTTCTGTTACCCCGTTTTCAAAATATAACTAGACAATGACATATGAAATGTGCCTTTCACTTCTGGAATACAACATTCTACAGATAAAAGTCGTTAAAAATGTTAGTTTTTACCCTTATGGCTTTCCATAGTACATCAGCGGTAGGAGCACAGCATCTCTGGGGCGAGTTTTTCGTGCACGCGCGCTTTTTTCGCTGTCTGGGCGGGGGGCCCAGACAGCGAAAAAAGCGCGCGTGCACGAAAAACTCGCGCCCCCCCCCCCCCCCCCCAACTAGGTCCCCCCGACCTATACCGAAGGGGAAACGGAGTCCGACACAACGTTGGACTGCTCATAAATTGGGCTCATAAAATAAACGTGTTACATTATTTCGTGATTTATAACTAAAGTAACGAATTACAATACATTTGTATTTAAAGCAGCGCATCTGTTACTTATAAAAAAAAAGGTGTCGTTTTCTCACGTCACTTGGTTCACGCTCGCTCGTACTAAGTGCAAGTACTCAGGTCGTCACGTGCCGTGCCTTAATGAAATATGTTGATATTATGAAATATTATGAAACATTTTTTTTTCATAATGTTACAGTAGGATTTTTGTAGCAGAAAACAATACTCAGTATGTCATTGGTTATTTATCTTTATATTCGTGTTGAAACATGTCTGTAATAAATATAACGGGATAGAAAGAACTGAACTGCCACTTAATTTATCAAAGTTCCAGCGCAAGGCCCAACATGTCACAGAAAGACCAAAAGGGGAAGATTAATGACTAAGCAAATCAAATAGCTAATAGGAAAAAGAAAAGCAGTGGTGAAATTCATATGAGAAACAGAATTGCCCTTTTAAATGCCTGATTAAAACCAATTCAGTTTGTGAATCCAGTTATTTATTTCTCGTTTTAAATAGCATTTTCAAATCAATTTTGAAATTCCACTATTTATTTAAGAATTCATTAAGGTATTTTTAAACGATGTACTTATTGAGTGCTGTTGTTGTCAATCCATTTTTAATTCAAACTATTTATTGATGGATTAATATTTTATTTATAAATTATTTTTCTAATTACTCTTTATTGTCCATTAAAATATAAAATAATGAATTAATTTGTAATTTAATATATTTATTTACAGATTAATAAATTAATTTGTAAACAAATTTATTAATGGCTATTTTTTATGTACAATTAGTTATTAATTAATTAAATGCTCTATTACTATTTCTGATACACTTGTGGTCCTCCATAGCACAAAGCACCCATCCTCCACACATCACTCACTTGCAGAAATGGAACGGAAGGTAGGTTACTTCATCTCAGACCATTTAAAAACTCTTTTAATGCAAACAATTAACTGTCTAACCTCTTTATATTAATGTTAACCAGCGAGTAACTTTAATTTGTCTAACGTTATCTAGCTAAGATGTACAGAGCTAATGTGCTCTTTCTTCAAACCGTTTGTCAGTGGCAATCAAGTATGTGTACGTTTGAACCACATGGGGTACCATAGGGAGCAGAGAAGGAGTTTGACTCTACTGTGACTTTCATGGAAAAGTTGTTCTGGAAGAATCTCGAGAATATAATGTTAAGTTCATAAACTACAGAACAAAAGAGGAAATACTGAACTTTTCTGGCAACAGAAGGGCTTCATGTGGATGAACAGTAAAATAAACTTGGATCATGATTATGCAACAGGGATTGTCAATGACAGGAGAAAATACACAGAGGCACAGAGAGCCCTGAAAGATCTGGATCTAAAATTTCACTCTCTGTATCCGGCCAGAAAAGAAAGTTTTTACGTCGATGGACCCAGGGTCAGTGGAGGAAGCGATGTGGGATAAGGCGGCTCATGGCCTGTCTATAACCATGATAGAATAGCTTGACAAACTGTTGGATCAATTATGAAGGCTGTCATGGCAACCAAGCAAACCAAGGAAGAGACGTGGTACCTCACATTAGGGAAAAGCTTCAAGAGAGTCCCTTCAAGAGATTGACACTGATCATTCAGGTATTTCACTGACATCCCTGGCAAAAATGTGTTATGTCTACTGAGGTTATTGCTTAAGTCAGAATACATTGTACTGTTCAATGCCATTAAAGACAATAACAGAGGGCCCTCTCACATGCACGGTTGATGGAGGTTTTCCTCCTGAGTCTGCACGGTCGAACTTTGGCAAGATCAGTTATGGACTCTCACTCTCAGAACTTCTTAATTTACTTTCTTAATTGTTTAAAAATTGCTTTGTCTGTGTTCATATAGTTTGATGTTGTTTGTGATGTTCAGGATGATGATCTCTGAAAGAAGGAAAAGGAACTTTGTTCCTTTATTTCTGGATGATGCATAGACAAAATCAATTATGAGAATAATTTCTTTTAGTATGAATGGGCTGTTAAATCCAATAAAGAGACAAAACACTGGGTGCTTCTCAATACTCAAATTGATGCTTCCTCATTTCCACGCTCCGCCGCCCTCTAGCCCGTGACCTGAAAATCGACTGACATCAACCATCTTGAAGGACATATTAATTCTTTAATTGCACTGTGAGGAGGCAATGAACGAGAAGTGAGGAAGCTTCCAGAGGAGCTAGGAGCAAGGATACACAGGTATATCCTATGCAGAAATGTTTCTTGTCAAAACCTGACGCATGTATAAATTCCCCTCCTCCTTTATATCTGCCACAATCTCAAACAAAAAGTCCTTTGATGATGCGATGGAATTTTGTGTGAAATATAATTAAATAATAATATGCTTACAATGAGTATTGTAATTAATTGATCCTTGCATGTTTGTATATGCAAAGCTGCACAAAAGATGTGATAAATATGTATTGTTCATTAATTCATTGTTGAATAACCCAGACATTTCACATACTATCAGTGCAGTTTGCTTTATTAAGAATGTTGTTATTAACCAAGCTCCAACAACATAACGGCACATCAAAAAAATAAGAGTAATGGCAGATCCCTGAAATGCAGTGAGGTAATCCAGCTGAGCACAGTCATCATTAATTGACGTCGCTTTGAAGTGATGCTTGAGAGAGCAAGGATATTCTATTTGACTTCCTTTGCTTTGATTCCTCTCTCCTCACATCTCAGCCTTGCATCCTTCTCTCACATCCTAATGGGGTGGAGCTAAGACGCAAGGAAAGGAATCATGGAAAGAAAATGAGGAAAGGAAACAAGAATGCATAAATAAGAAATGAGAAGCACCGACTATATCCAAATTGAAGAAGGATGAAGTACAAGTGGCATTTCTGCAGCAAAGACATATGAATAAAAATGAACATGCCAAACTCAGAATGAAGGGTTTTAGTCAGTTGTTTACATCAACATATTGGGAAGGTCACAGGAGATGTGTAGCTATTTTTATCTCAAATACACTAATATAATATATCAAATATCAAAGATGAGGAAAGTGATGGTCACTGGGAAATTGAAGAGGTGGTAGTAATGTTATGGGATGTATATGCTCCATTAGGATGTGACTGGAGATTTTATGAGCGGTTGTTTGATTTAATGGCTAAAATCCCAAGGAATAATGACCTATGGGGTGACCTGAATATTCGTTTGAATCTGGGACTCCAGCAAAAGCCCCTAGGTAAGAAATTGAATATGATGAAGGAATTGGGACTTACAGGCTTGGAGAGAATTATATTCATCTAGTAGGGACTACACACATTACTCATCACCACATCTGATTCATTCTAAAACAGACTATTTTGTCACTTTTAATAGAGATAAATACAAAGTCAAGGATTGAACGATCAATGTCTCTGGTCATGCCCCTATCTATCAATTCATACTCTTAGACAAGAAACAAAGGTCAACACTATAGAGGCTAAATTAAAATATTTTGAATAATTCACTATGTTAAAAACTTAAAAGCTGAAATTCAGGAATATTTCCAACAAAATAATAATGGAGAAGTTTCACCAACAATTTTCTGCGATGTGTTCAAAGCGGTAATGAGAAGTAGTATTATAGCAACTATTGTAACTAAAACTTCTTAGCTGTCAGGAATTAAATGATAAGCAGGCACAGGTAAAACAGCTTCAAATGGCTAGTTACAATTGTCCCTGATGAAAATTAAAACAGGAAATAAATAACTTAAATAATGTTATAAATTATATTTATACATTGGAAACTCAGCAGAAGCTCAAGTATTTGAAACAGTGATATTATGTAGCAGGAAGGAAATTGTCAAAACTGCTGGCCAAAAGACTATGTAAACAGCAAGCAGATAATACTATTTGGAAAATTAGTATCTTACAAACAAAATTTGTTGAAGGTGATCTCAAATGTGATTGAGAATGTTATTAGCTGCAAATAAAAGCTTGCTCCATAGTAGAGGCTCCAGAACCTCCACAGATCAACAATTGGATAGATATTATATACAACCACAATTTCAAAAAAGTAGGGACCCTGTGTAAAATGTAAATAAAAACAGAATGAAATGATTTGCGAATCTCATAAACCCATATGTTATTCACAAAAGAACATATCAACATAAACATATCAAATGTTTAAACTGAGGAAATGTAACATTTTAAGAAAAATATACGGTAATTTTAATTTGATGGCCGCAACACATCTCAAAAAAGTTGGGACAGGGCAACAAAAGGCTGGAAAAGTAAATGTTACTAAAAAGAAACAGCTGGAGGTTAATTGGCAACAGGTCAGTAACATGACTGGGTATAAAAAGAGTATCTTAGAGAGACAGAGTCTTTCAGAAGTAAAGATGGGATGTAAGCATATGTTGCTCTAAAACCTGTATATACTTTTCATGGTTTGATGGTGCCTTTCCAGATATGAAAGCTGCCCATTCCATAGGCACTAATACACCCCCATACCATCAGAGACGCAGGTTGGAGGAAGCAGTCCATCCATTCATGATCTTCACAGACCACATGAATCTGGCTGGAATCAATCTGGCTCCAAGAATACCAAGGTTGACTCCTTGTCCCATCTGCAGCCTTCTACTGACAAAGATCCAAGCCTGAACCCATCTTGCCCTCCTCCTGCCTCATTAGAACTATCACATGGGACACTGACGATGAAATAGCTTACTCACCAGTTCAAAACCCTTCCACATGCCCTTCAGGGCACAGGTTCATACCACCCTGTCTGAGGAGTAAACTCATCACCTGGGCATCAGCTACCGAGCATCCAGGGACCCAAAGAACCGAGCATCTGTTTGCAAGGTACTGGTGGTCCACCATGCTCACAGATATACACAAATTAATCTCCTCCTGCACTGCTTGTGCCCAGGATAAGATAAGATAAGATAAAATAAGATAATACTTTATTAATCCCCAGATGGAGAAATTAGGGTGTCACAGCAGCAGCCAAAAAAAGACAAAAAGAAAAGAAAGAAGAGTTAAAAGAGATAGTAAGGGGAACAATATAGGGATATATAAAGAGTATATACAGGATGTATAAATATGTATAGACATAAGCGCAAATTCTATATACATTATATATATCTATATATATATCTATATACACACACATATACATATGAGCAGTATATACAGCAAGCAACAATGTACAGTCCAACTATGCAAGTAGCCCATGTACATATGTACAATACTATATACATATTGCAGCTGTATGACATGATCAGTGTGGACATATAAGAAAAGCTTTGAAGCAGTGATGTGATGTGTGAGCAGTGCAAAAAGTACAGTATGGTACCCATATGAAAACAGTGTAGCATTATATTTGTAGTGTAGTCAAAAGTAAAGTCAAGGAGGGTGTGCTAGGTGTTGTACAGTCTGATGGCTGTCGGCACAAAGGAACATCTGAAGCGTTCTGTCTTGCACCTGGCGGGGATGAGCCTGTGGTTGAAGGTGCTCTCCATCTGCCACAGCTCAGCATACAGTGGATGAAGAGGATTTCCCAAAATGGACCCGATTTTGTTTCTTATTCTCTTCTCCACCACTGTCTCCAGATTGTCCAGTTTGTGACCAACAACAGAGCTGGACTTTTTCACCAACTTGTTGAGTTTGTCAGCCTCCCCAGCCTTAATTCCACCTCCCCAGCATGTCACAGCAAAGAACAGGGCACTGGCTACTACTGACTGATAGAACATCTGCAGTAGCTTGCTGCTCAGGTCAAATGACCTGAGCCTCCTTAGAAAGAGCAGTCTGCTCTGTCCCGTCTGGTAGAGACCTTCGGTGTTTTCTGACCAGTCCAGCTTGCTGTTAATGTGCACTCCCAGGAACTTGTACGAGTCCACCATCTCTATTTTCTCCCCCTGGATGGTAATAGGTGTTGGGAGCTTTCTGTTTTGGCGAAAGTCCACTCTCAGTTCTTTGGTCTTGCTGATGTTGAGCTGAAGGTGGTTATCCTCAGACCATCTGACAAACCTCTCCACTACGCCTCTGTACTCCTCCTCCTTATCTTCACTGATGCAGCCCACGATGGAGGAGTCATCAGAGAATCTCTGGAGGTGGCATGTTCCAGAGTTGAAGCTAAAGTGGTGTATATGGTAAATAGAAAGGGTGAAAGAACAGTTCCTTGAGGTGAGCCGGTGTTGTACATCACCACATCTGACAGGCTGCCCTGCAGTCGGACATTCTGTGGTCTGCTGGTGAGATAGTCCATGATCCAGGGCACCATGTCATGGTCTACCGGCATGTCTCAGAGCTTTTCTGCAAGCAGGGGCAGCCGGATGGTATTAAATGTACTAAAAAAATTGAAAAACATGATTCTCAATGTGCTTCCTGGCCTCTTCAGGTGTGAGTAAGCCCTATGCAGTAGGTAGATGATTGCATCGTCCACGCCGATTTGGGTCCGGTATGCAAACTGCAGCAGATCAAGGGAGTCACTTATGATCAGCTTCAGGTACCTCAGGACCCCTCTCTCAAAGGTCTTCATGACATGTGAGGACAGCACCACAGGTCTGTAGTCATTTGAGGTACTTGGATGACTTTTCTTGGGCACCGGAACAATGCAGGAGGTCTTCCACAGTTGGGGCAACATTTTCAGCCTTAGGGAAAGATTGAAGAGGTGTTGAAACACACCTGCAAGCTGTGTAGCACACACCTTGAGCAGCCTGGGGTGGATGTTGTCTGGGCCCATAGATTTGTTGATTCTGAGCTTGGATAGCACCTGTCTCACCTGGCTTGATGTTATTAATGGGCTGGTGGAGGGGGAGGGGGTTGTTGGCGTGCCTGTGTGTGTGATGATTCCTGTATTGTCCTCATCATCAGGATAAGGTGTCATGCACACTGCCAGCCAGCAAGCTCATGCCCTTACTCAAACATCAATGACCCTGGTCCGACATTGCCATATACTTCATCATTGACCTCCCAGAGTCAGACAGCAGTGATTATGGTTGCCATAACAGTGTAAATTTGCTGTCCCCTCAAAATAACTCAACACACAGCCATTAATGTCTAAACCACTAGCAACAAAAGTGAGTACACCCCTAAGTGAAAATGTCCAAATTGGGCCCGATTAGCCATTTTCCCTCCCTGGTGTCATGTGACTTGTTAGTGTTACAAGGTCTCAGGTGTGAATGGGGAGCAGGTGAGTTATTTTGAGGGGACAGCAAATTTACACTGTTACACAAGCTGTACACTCACTACTTTACATTGTAGCAAAGTGTCATTTCTTCAGTGTTGTCACATGAAAAGATATAATCAAATATTTACAAAAATGTGAGGGGTGTACTCACTTTTGTGAGACACTGTAGATAGGTAGAGTGCCAATAGTTGTAGAGTTGTGTGTGTATATTATATATATATATATATATATATATATATATATATATATATATATATATGAGAGAGAGAGATAGATAGATAGATAGATAGATAGAGTGCCAGTAGTTGTAGATTTTTATAGATAGATACATACATAGATAGCTTAGAAATATTAATAGATAGAGAGATGGATAAATTGATGGATAGATATAGAGAGTGCCAATAGTTGTAGAGATAGATAGATAGATAGATAGATAGATAGAGAGTCCCAATAGTTGTAGAGTTGTATAGATAGATAGATAGACAGATAGAGTGCCAATAGTTGAGTTGTGTATATAAATAGATAGATAGCTAGATCGATAGATAGATAGATGGATATATTTCAAAGCAGTTTTAAGTTTGAAATAATTTAAAAAACTTGAAGTTTGAAGCAATTTTATATTTTAAAAGCTCGATAGATTCCATTGTGGTTATGTGGTTGCTAGGGCAGTCTGTGTGGCTGCAGGTGCATTGCTAGTCATTTGCTAGGGTGTTATGGGGTTGCTAAGGTGTTCTAAGTGGTTTCTATGTGGTTGTTAGGGTGTTCTGGGTGGTTACCATGGTGTTGCTAAGGTGTACTGGGTGGTTACCACTTCACACAGTTTGTACCTGACCCAACTCATAACAAGGGTCATACGCTGGATCTTGTGATTGCTAATGGCTCATTTGTATCGCAGTTTTCATCTATTGACATTGGACTGTCTGATCATTCAGCTGTCTTTTTTAACCTCGAACTGTATCATTCAAGTGAGCCTACCATCCGAACAGTAACCTTCCGGAAGTGGAAGTCTATCGATCACACAGCTTTCTCCAATTCTGTGGTTTCCATCTTAAGCGATCTTCATCCCTCATCACTGGAGGAGAAAGTTCTGCAGCTAAATTCCACTCTTGCTGCTAATCTTGGCACTTTTGCTCCTCTCAGGTCACGTAAGGTCACATTCACCCGCTCTGCTCCCTGGTATAATGACAATCTGCGCTCTAGAAAGGCTGTATGTCGGAAAATGGAGCGAAAATGGCGCCTTACTGGACTGAATGTCTACTATCAAGCGTGGAAGGATCTTCTGGGGGATTATCGTGCACTACTGGAGACTGAAAGATCCTCTTACTTCTCTCAGGCTATTGTAAATAATCAAAATAATCCCAGACACTTGTTCCAAACCATAAACAGATTGCTTCAAGTTAATGCTACTACCACTTTGCCTGTTTCTCAGCAGCTCTGTGATTCTTTTTTTACAGTTTTTTAATTCTAAGATTGTTAATATTCGTAAAGAAATTCCTGTTAACCCTGACTGTGCCACTTCACTCCTTCGTCCACAAGGGAGGTATCCAGCATGAAATCTACCACTTGCTTGCTGGATTCAATTCCTACGAATCTATTCAAATTGTGCTTCGCTGTGTGGTGCCCTACTATCCTCGGCGTTATAAATGAATCACTGGAGACTGGGGTCATTCCAGCAGTACTAAAGACTGCTGCTGTTACACCTGTACCAAAGAGAGAAAATGTTTCTGTGGATGATTTTAACAATTTTTCATCCCATCTCAAATCTTCCGTTTTTGGCAAAAATACTTGAGCGTGTTGTTGCCTCTCAACTCTGTACTTATCTTACAACCAATAACCTCTTTGAACCCCTTCAGTCAGGTTTTCGTAAATTTCACAGCACTGAAACGGCGTTGGTCAAAGTCACCAATGACTTGTTGATGGCCTCTGATTCTGGAGCTACCTCACTTCTTATTCTTCTTGACCTTAGAGCCGCCTTCGATACTGTGGATCATGGTCTTTTACTTACCCGCCTTGAAAGTGTTTTTGGTGTGTCCAGGACAGTTTTAAACTGGTTTAAATCCTATTTTACTGACCGTTTCCAGTTTATTTCTATGTGTCGCTTTAGGTCTGACACTTGCTCAGTGCTCACTGGTGTTCCTCAGGGTTCAGTTCTAGGCCCTCTACTCTTCAATATTTATCTATCTCCACTTGGACATCTGCTGCGATCGCTTGGCCTCCATTATCACTTTTATGCCAACGATACCCAAATCTACATTCACTCTAAATCTGGTGAAAACATTGATGCTTGTTATCTTTCTGACTGTATTTCTGAGATAAAAACATGGATGAACAATAACTTTCTGTGCCTGAACAGCGGGAAAACAGGTTATGCTTATAGGTTCCCGTCATCAAATTCGCAAAGCGGCTCCACTGTCTCTGTTTGTTGATGGCTCTGTTTTAGAGACCCAAAGTAAGATGAGGAACCTTGGTGTAATTTTTGACCCCAGCCTCAGTTTTGATTTTTTTGTTCAGGGCACTGTGAAGGCATCCTTTTTTCATCTCAGAAATATAGCCAGACTACGCCCAATGCTAAACTTATCTGTCGCTGAAAAGTTGATTAATTCATTTGTTGTCACACGGCTGGATTACTGTAATGCCGTTTTAGCCGGAGTATCTAAAACCGCAATAAACAAACTGCAATATGTTCAGAACTCTGCCGCCCGGATCCTGACGGGAACCAGGAAATGTGACCATATTACTCCTGTTTTGAAGTCCTTACACTGGCTCCCGGTCAGGTTCCGTGTCGATTTCAAGATCATGGTGTTGACATACAAGGCATTACATGGATTGGCTCCGCAATACTTATCTGGTTTATTAATCCCTTACACCCCAAATTGCAGACTGCGCTCCTCCCAGTGTATTCTGTTAACTGTTCCACAAACACACCTAAAATCTATGGGTGACAGGGCTTTTTCTGTCTATGATTCTTCACTTTGGAACTCTCTTCCTCCTGAACTCAGGGAAGCCCAGACTTTTGGCATTTTTAAAGCTCTTCTCAAGACACACTTTTTTAAACTTGCATTCGACTGCTGATGTCTTTTTAGATTGTTTTATAATTATTTGTATTATTAATAATGTTGTTTTTGTTCTTATTAACTTTTATTTGTTTTATTTTTCTGTGGACTGTGATTTTATGTACAGCGCTTTGAGAAGCTGCTTTAAAGGCGCTTTATAAAATAAAGTTTCTTATTATTATTATTATTGTTACTAGGCAGTTATATTATTATTATTACTATTATTATTATTAAGAAGAAGAAGAAGAAAGCAAAACAGTATGTTCTCAAGCATAAGTGTACATACCTTTTTATATTGGTGCAGGTCACATTCAAAGTCATTTTCAAAACTAATAATCACACACCTATCAATGAAGTGATTCTGATTAGGACCAAATAATGATCAGCTGTTTCTTTAGGATTTTCTAGGCTTCATATGACTGCTGAAGCCATGGTCTGCAAAGAGCTAACAAAACATGTATGGGATCACACTGTCAAAAGTTATGAATCAGGAGAGGAGTACAAAATAACTTCTAAAACATTAGATGTACCATGGAACACCCATTAAGGCCATCAGGAGAAATGGGGCACCACAGTGACATTAACAAGAGTAGGACATCCCTCTAGAAGTGACAGAAGAACAAGAAGAAAAACTTATCAGGGAGGATGCCAAGTGACCTACAGCATCATTAAAGGAGCTGCAGGAAAATCTGTCAGGTACTGGTCATGCCCTGCATGTGACAAAAATCTCTCATACTCTTCACATGTCTGGGCTATGGAGTAGTTTGTCTAGACGGAAGCACTTCCTCACAGAAAAAAAAAAAAAAAAAATTGATATTCAAGCCTAAATCACTCTAAACCATGTGGCAAAATGTGCTATGGTCTGATGAGGCCAAGGTAGAACATTTGGTGCAAATTCAAGACAGCTCATCACCCAAAGAACACCATACCTGCTGTGAAGTACAGTGGTGGCAACATCATGCTATGGGGCCGCTTCTTGTCAGCTGGGACTGGGGCTCTAGTCAAAATGGAGGGACTCATGTTTTGCTCCAAATACCAATCTATTTTAGCACGCAACCTGTAGGCCTCTGTTAGACAGTTGAAGATGAAAAAGATTTTCACTGTACAGCACAATAACAACCAAAAGCACAAATCCAAGTCAAAACAGACATGTTATGGAATAGCCCAGATCCTATCGAAAAACTGTGGAATGACTTGAAGAGGACTGTGCACAGGAGATCCCCTCAAAATGACCCATCTAGAGCAATTTTGCATAGAATAAAGTGGAATAAAATTGCCAAATCAAGATTTGCTAAGTTGGTAGACTCATACCCAAAAGGTCTGTATTATCAAAAAACATTTTTCTAAAAAGTTTCTATTTGTTTTTCACTTGAATTCTGTTGGATACTATTACATTAAAGGTGGAAAAAGATCAGACATGATTTATCTTGGTTCACAGAAACCAACAATTTTAACAGGGGTATGTAGACATTTTATATCCACTATATGTACAAAATATGTCCAAAAGTATGTGGACACCCGAGTATTGAACATCCCATTCCAAAACTGTGGGCATTAATACAGAGTTGTTCCACTTTTGCTTCTTTAACAGTCTCCACTCTACTGGGAAGGGCTTCCACTAGATTTTGGAATGTGGCTATGAGATTTGTGCCGATTTAGCCACTAAAGTGTAAGCAGTTGGGTACTGATGTCAGACAAAAAGGCCTGGTGTGCTGCGATTATTCCAATTCATCCCAAATGTGTTCCTGCAGGTGAGATCTGGGTTCTGTGAAGGCCACTCACTTTCTTCCACACCAACTTTGACAAAACAATGTTTTCATTGCTCTCACTTTGTATACAGGGGTACCGTCATGCTGCAAGGAAATATAAATGCTACAGCATACAAAGACATTATAGACAATTGTGTGCTTCTAAGTTTGTAGCTACAGTTTGGGGAAGGCAGTTAGCTTCATGGCTGTGAAGGTCAGGTGTCCTTTTTTTCACTTTTGACCATATTATGTACATGTATAGTGGTTATATAAACAGCATTGTTATTTTATTTTAATCCCACTGATAAGCTTGTGCTTGCACAATATATACAGTAAAGAAACACAATATAATGACCACAAATTTTATACAGGTTGATCTTTTATTCCATTTGTGTAAAAAGATTAAGAATGACAAGGCAAAATCAACAAAACAACTAACCAAAGCTTAGAGTTAACAGATTCACAACTTCTTTCCAAGAAGCTAATGCACAACATTTTTTCATGAGAAAAAGGACCATGTTGTCCATTCAAAATATAAAAATATGTGCCTTTAGCACAAACACTAACTAGTTTGTGGACTCTCTGTCAAACAACTGTATGGAATATAAGAAACTGGTCAAGTTTACCAAGGAGTCTGATAAATTAATAAAAAAAAAAACAACAACAACAAAAAAACTTGTTTCCACAAGTTGCCAGTGTTGTGTTAGCCATTTGTGAAATGTCCACAGAGAAACTGTTTATGTAAATACTGTATACAATACTTATGTTGTAAAACTGCACCACAAATTTGGGTGTGAGAAAAAAAAATGTTTACAGTTAAAAAGAATGATTGCATGTATCTGAGTTTGTGTTAATGTGGCATGGTGGTGATTCTCATACTCTGACTGGCAATGGGGTATGACACCATCGGCGTGGTGGCGTGACTCATGGTGATGCCCGGCAGCGGCTGTGCCATGGAGACAGCAACAGGGGCCACAGAGGCTGCCACGGGTGCCATGGAAACAGGTGGTGCCATACCTTGTGCAATGGTCTGGGCGAGAGCAGCCGAGAGTGGAGCGATCTCAGGGTTCAGATGGGGTGGAGGAGGAGGGGGTGCAGCAGGAGGGGGTGCAGCATTGGCTGGGGGAGCACCAGCAGGGGCACCGGCAGGGGCCACCAGTTCCTGCTGGGTTACAGCACGTGGCTGTAGTCCAGCGCTGCTCAAAGTTGTACGAGTCTGTGCGATGCCATGGTTGTATGAGCTCACTGAACCAACAGGTGGGGCCAGACTCTGTTCTGATGGTGTGGGTGTTGAGGACAAGGTCATGACCTTTGCCTGGCTGCGGAATTGAGCATTTTGCTCCAGTAAGACTTCATTGGTAGCAATCAAGTTGGAGACCTGAGATGTGGAGCATATTATGGAGGGAAAAAAGATTTACAATTAGCCGTGACTACTTACATAGACAGACATTATTGGTACAAACTGAGAGACTAAACGGTCTCTGAGCTCAATTAGAATGAGCCCTTATCGTCCAAAAGGGACCTTTTGTCAGAGTGTAATGCATGGGATTAAATTGCCTCCGAATTTGTATAACTTGAAATCATTAAAAAAACAATTATGTTTTATTAAGATATTCAAACACAAAGATTGGTTTTGTAGTCTAAAACCAGAAAGAGGGTGGTTCACACAAAGTGACAACAATTCAAAAACACAGAAGTAAATCAAAGGAGAATTAATAAAACATTTTAGAATAACCAAGTCAGGGAACTGACTTTAATCCTGATTAAAAATTCTTTGAGGCACATTTGTTCAATCAAAGCATTTCGAAATATACCTGAAAAGGGCCAGTTTTCTATAGAGGAAAAAACACAATGTTATGACTAATACGAATTACGGGGCTATTGAAATATTTTGATTGAAGTTAATTCCAATAAAGGAGATTTCAATATTCCCTTATGTTCACAGGAAGTGACAAGTCATTAATGCTGTGCCCAGCTTGGCTCTTCTAGCCATGTAACATCTAGTACTGCTAAAAACACTGTCCAGCTGTTTATAACTTCAGATTAGAAACTGAAGTGGCCTGATTGTTTTAGAGTACATCCAAAATGTATACATCAAGGTTGCAGACTAACACCATCTAAAATCTATTTTGGGACACTTTCAGGATGATAATTTTGCACATTTAGACTTAATGCCTATAAAATATAGAGAAACAGGTGAATGAATGTTAGACTGAGGTAAGCTTTTTTTTTTTATAGCTTGCCACAAAAGTGTGACTATTTCTAATATTTGGTGGATCACCATGTCAGTCACCTGTGCAGATTCAAATGTCACTCCTCCATTTAGCATGGCAACAATATGCTAAGTGGGAAAACTGTGCTACCCAGTTTCTGTCAGCGATGCTGCGATTTTTATAAAGACTTGGTGTCTCGTTTATCAAAGCGTGCATAAAACCAGTACTAAATTTGTGTGCAAGAGGTGCCTCTATGCACAAGAAAATTATCATCACACATGCATGCACAAAGTTTTAAGCAATGGTCATTGATAAATCCCACACATTTTAAACTGATGTGATCGTGCATGGCCCCACTCATTTGCATAAAGAAACGCCACCATATAGTTGGGCCCATAAGAATCTGGATAGTGACACAATTTTCATAAATTTTGCCTCTGTACACCACCACAATGGATTTGAAATGAAGCAATCAAGATGTGATTGAAGTGTAGACTTTCAGCTTTAATTCAAGGGGCTTAACAAAATTCATTAACCATATAGGAATTACAGCCATTTGTTTTCACATAGTTCCACCATTTTCACAGGCTCAAAAGTAATTGGACAAACTAACAATACTAAATATAAGGATTATTTTTAATACTTGGATGCAAATCCTTGGCAGTCAATAAATGCCTGAAGTCTGGAACCCATAGACATCAACATATGCTGAGATTCCTCCCTTAAAATGTTTTGCCAGGCCTTTACTGCAGCCACCTTCAGTTGCTGCTTGTTTGTGGGTCTTTCTGCCTTCAGTTTTGTCTTCAGTAAGTGAAAGGCATGCTCAATTGGGTTGACTAAGGCATTTAAGGACATTCCATTTCTTTGCCTTAAGAAGCTCTTGGGTTGCTTTCACAGTATATTTTGAGTCATTATCCATCTGTAATGTGACGTGCCGTCCTCCATCTGATTTGCAGCAATTGACTAAATCTGAACAGAAAGTACACTTCAGAATTCTCTATAAATGTCAGAATTAATCCTGAAACATCCATCAGCAGTCACATCAATGAACACCAGTGACCCAGTTTGCCAATGCATTCCTTCTTTTTAAGAAATGTACCAAATTGTTGATATGGCCATTCCTAAAGTTTCACCTATCTCTGTTAAATTTGTTTTTTTTCAGCCTAATGATGGCCTCCTTCACTTGCATTGACACCGCTTTGGACAGCATATTGAGTGTTCCCATAAAATGCAAATTCAACACTTGGAATAAACTCTAGAACTTGTATTATCTTAATTGGTTATGAAATAATGAGGAAACAGGCCACACCTGGGCATGCAACTGCTTATCAGTCAACTGTCCAATTACTTTTGAGCCTGTGGAAAAAGGAGACACCAGCAATTCCTAAACAGTTAATGGAATATTTTTGTTAAACCACTTGAATTAAAGCTGAAAGTTTTCACTTAATCACATCTTGATTGCTTCATTTCAAATCCATTGTGGTGGTGTACAGAAGCAAAGCTACAAAAATAGTCACTCTCGTGAATGTGTATGGTAAACAACTTACACATTTTATATATATGTATATATATGTATATGTATATATGTGTGTGTGTGTGTGTGTGTGTGTGTGTGTGTGTGTGTGTGCGCGTGCCTAGTATTGCTTAGGTCCCACTTGTGCCAACAAAATAGCTCTGACCTGTAGACGAATGGACTCCACAAGACCTCTGAAAGTGTGCTGTGGTGTCTGGCACCAAGACATTAGGAGCAGATCCTTTAAGGCCTCCAAGTTGTGAGGTGGGGACTTTGACTCATTTGTCCAGCACATTCCACGGATCCTTGATCAGATTGAGATCTGGGTAATTTGGCGGTCAAGACAACACCTATAACTCTTTGTCTGGTTCCGCAAACTATTCCTGAACAATTTTTGCAGTGTGGCAGGGCCCATTATCGTGCAGAAAGAGGGCACTGCTATTAGAGAATAATACTGCCATGAAGGGGTGTACTTGGCCTGCAAGAATGTTTAGGTAGGTGGTCAAAGTAACATGCACATGAATGCCAGGACCCAAGGTTTCCCAGCAGAATATTGCCCAGAGCATCACACTGCCTCTGCTGGCTTGCTTTCTTCCCATAGAGCATCCTGCTGCATTCTCTTCCCCAGGTAAGCAGCCCACATGCAACCGGCTGGCCACATGATGATTTATCAGACGAGGCCACCATCTTTCATTGCTCCTTGATCCAGTTCTGATGTTCACATGCACATTGTAGGTGCTTTTGGTAGGGGACAGTGGTTAGCATGGGCCCTTTGACCAGTCTGCTGCTACACAGTCCCATACGCAGCAAGCTGTGATGCACTGTGTGCTCGGACACCTTTCTATCATAGTCAGCATTGACTTTTTCAACAATTTGTGCTACAGTAGCTCTTCTGCTAAGCGAAGGCTAGCCTTCTTCGCTTCCCATGCACATCAGTGAGCCTTGGGCACCCTGACGCTGGCTCACCAGTTGTCCGCTTGGACCACTTTTGGATCACAATCAGATCCCTATGATTGTTCGAAGCAGGAAAAATGGGAAATCAACTTTGAGAACTGACTGTGTAGTTGTTGCCTAACATATCCCACCCCTTGACAGGTGCCATTGTGAGATAATGTTATTCACTTCACCGGTCAGTGGTTTTAACAATATGGCTGATCGGTGGTGTGCGTATATTATATTTTCGTTATATATTCATTATTTTTGCTGTCTTTTCTGCTGCTACTTTTGGGAATGTAATGCATTGCAGTGTGAGGGATATGAATGGAGGTAAGATATGTCATTATTCACCTCATAGTTGGTTGGTAATACCAGTACCATCTCCAAAACATCAACTAAAAATGCACTGGGAAATTTAAAATCGACTGATTATTCACTCCTCACTCTCAGCATAGTTTCCAGCAGTGCTAAAAAAATATTCCCTCCATAAAATCTGCATGTCAAATCTTCAAACAAATATCAGTCAATCTTTAAATGTGCCTTTTATACGATTTGAGTTAACATTCCATCGGTCATCTCTCTGCATCTTGTGATTACCAAAATCAGTAATTACTCTCTCAATTATGCTGATATGATAAACAGCACTTGATATACTGTAGAACAGGGGTGCCCAATATGTCGATCGCGATCGACCGGTCGATCGCAAAGGAAGTGCGGGTAGATCGCCATTAAAAAAAAAAAAGATGTTAGTTGACGTACAGGGCAGACAGTCTGAGATCTCGTCTTTTCTTTCACCACGTGTATGCGATCAAGCGCGCCAGTGCTAAAGGCTAGCGAGCGAAATCGTGGGGAGAGGACATTTTTCAGTCTTTTAAAGACTTCATTGACAAAACCCAGCTCCCAGTTTGCAAATTGATATCAGTCAATGGTTGGCAGCGCAAATGGATTCATTGCCAAGTGCAGGGAAGACGATGCTTTCCCTGACTTCCTTAACTACCACTGCATAATACACCATAAGCCTTATGCGCAAAAATGCTAAACATGAAAGAGATCATGGATGTGGCAACAAAGATCGCCTGTTCTATACGTGCTAGATCACTTCAAAGACGGCTGTTCCGTGCGCATCTGGAGAAAGCAGACTGCGACCACTCTGAGCTCCTGGTACACACTGACGTGAGATGGCTTAGTAGGGGTAAATTCCTGCAGAGATTTCCAGAGCTCTGTCTGGAGATAAGGGAGTTTCTTTTTGCTGTTAAACATGCAGAATACACCCAACTCAATGATGATCAGTGGCTGCTGGACTTTTTTTAACCGATCTGACCAACTTAATTTGGAGCTGCAAGGAAAAGACAAAAATTGAAGGCAGTTAATGCCTTCAAACGGAAAATGCAACTTCTGTCCTCAAAGCTGCAGCGCCATGATTTTGGGAACTTCCAAAACCTCGCTTCAGAGCTGGAGACGCAGCGGAAGGCTTGTGCGCATTGCACGCTACATGGAGCAGATTGACAGCTGTCGGTCAGAGTTTGACAGACGCTTTCAAGACTTTACTTTATTGGAGGCATTCGCCACATTCATGTGCTACCCATTTGGAGACAATGTTGAGGTTGATTCACTCGCATCGAAAATTGCAACGCTGTTTCACCTGAACTCGTCTGAAGTGGAGGATGAGATTTTGAAACTACAGACTGACATTCAGCTGAAGTCCAGGGCTCATGGACAGTTTTGGAACTTACTCACAGGGGAAAAGTACCCAAACATGAGGAAATGTGCAACCTCCTTGACTGCATTATTTGGCTCTACTTATTTATGTGAGTCAGTCTTTTCCCACATGAAGATTATTAAGTCCAAATACCATTCCACAATGACTGATCATCATTTGGAGTCCTGCTTGAGGCTGGCTACCAGCAGCTACTGTCTGGACTATGCAAACCTGGCTGATTCTATTCAGTGCAAGTCATCAGAGTAAGGTATTGACCAAAAATGTACTGAATTGTAGTGTGCCATAAGGGTTCATGCAGTTATGCAAGGTACATGAACATATATTGTGTATGTGTGTGTATATATATATATATATATATATATATATATATATATATATATATATATAGATATATATATATATATATATAGATATATATATTTGAAGTATACGCAGTATATGTATAAATAAATATATGATTCGCATTTTTAGTGTAGGTAGATCTCTTTGACTGGTCATGTTAAAAGTAGCGCGCAAGTCAAAAAAGTGTGGGCACCCCTGCTGTAGAAGCCCCGCGTGGTCAGTTTACCGGCTATTACACCTTTTAACCACTAGGGGTTCTTGCATATGCATGATCAGAAGTGTGCGGAAATATATGCACATACTCATGCATAAGCAAAACTTGCTCAATTCTATTCAATGCATAGAAACGTGCATACGCACGGTTACGCACAAAACTATGCTTGCACACAGTTGACAAATGAGGCCTCTAAAGCAGATGCCAATGTGTCAGCAGTCAAAACAAATACAGTGACAAGTTAAAAAAAAAACATGGGAAAAAAAACAATAATAATAATAATAAAAAAACACACTAACATTAAGCCGGGAGTGACATGATGGGTATATTAGGGAGCCAAGTTACCAAACTGTCTGTTAACTTAGCTGGTGATGAAAAGTGCTCTTCAGCACTTTTTGCCAGTTACAGTCATGTGAAAAAAATAAGTACACCCCATGGAAATGGCTTTTTTGACATATTTGAACAAGCAACCATTTGATCATCTTTGAAACAGTGCCTATTAATAATGTTGCTATACTTGAACAAACCACAAGGAAAATATCTTTTTCAATCATTTATTGAAACATCCTTGGCCTCAGAAGCTAGTACTGCCCCCTTTAGCAAAAATAACTTGTAGGCGTTTTGCATAATTGTCCACCAGGCTTGCTGGAATTTTTGACCACTATTCCATGCAATATTCTTTCAGTTGCAAGATGTTTATGGGTTTTCTTGCATGTACTGCCTATTTCAAATCCCCCTACAACATTTCAAATCCGGACTAGGCCATTCCATAACCTTCGATTTCTTCTTTTTGAGCTATTTTTTCACCAACGATTTGCTAGTGTGCAATATCCTGTTGATAGGTCCACTTTCAATTCAACTTCAACTTTTGGACAGATGACCTCACATTATCTTCAAGCACTCTTTGATATGATGCAGAATTCATAGTTGAATCAATGAATGCAAAGTGTCCAGTCCCTGAGGCAGTGAAGCAACCCCAAACCCAAACATTTCCACCACCATGCTTTTCCTGTCGTTGGTCTGCCCCAAACATGTCTGCTGTTACTGTGGCCAAACAACTCTATCTTTTATTTGTCTGTCCCGAGCACATTATTTCAAAAGGCTTGGTCTTTGCCTATAGGCTCATTGGCCAAATGTAGTCTTGCAAAAGCTTTTTCCTGGCATGCCTCCCATGCAGGTCAAATTTGTGTAATCTCTTTCTGATTGTAGAAGCATGCACTTTGACACAAACAGTTGCAAGACTTACTAGTAAATTCTCTAATGAAATTTTGGGGTTCTTGGAGACTTTTTGCATCAGACGGTCTGCTCTTTGGCTGAATTTGCTGTGACGGCCAGTGCCGGACAAATTGGCATGTGAAATCTGCACCATTTGTAGATTCTTTTTCCTTACAGTGGAATGAAGTAAGGAAAAATTATTTGGACATCTTTTTAAATCTCTTGCCAGACTCATAGCCATCCACAATCTTTTTTCTGAAGGCCTTATAGAACTCTTTAATACTTGGCATGATGACACCACACACCTCAATAAAAGAGAACACCAGACACAAGATATAAGAGGGGTATAAATAAGACAGGTTCCACCTGCTCTCCCTAAGGAGGTTCTGATCACTGGCACCCAATCTTGAACACCTGATTCAAATTATAGTGGCAAGAAAAAGTATGTGAACCTTTTGGAATTTCCTGGTTTTCTGAATAAATTGGTCATAAAATGTGATCTGATCTTCATCTAAGTCAAGAGTATTGACAAATATAACATGTCTAAAATAATAACACAAAAAAAATTCTGATCTTTCATGTCTTTATAGAGAACAACCAAAAAACCTCATAGTGCTTGTGGAAAAAGTATGTGAACCCTTGAGTTAATGACCTCAAAAAAGCTAATTGGAGTCAGGTTTTAGCACACCTGGAGTCTCATTAAGAAAATGAGCTTGGAGGTGTGGATTACAGCTACTTTGACTGATAAAAACCCCTCAAACTTTGAGTTTGCCATGCTTCACCAAAAAGAGCTTTCAGAGGATCTACGATCAAGAATTGTTGATTTATATAAAGCTGGCAAGGGTTACAAAGTTATTTCAAAAGACTTTAGAAATTCACCAGTCTACAGTTAGGCAAACATTCTACAAATGGAGACACTTTGGGACTGTTGCTACTCTACCAAGAAGTGGGCGCCCAGTCAAAATGACACCAAGAGCACAACGAAGACTCAATGAGGTAAAGAAACAACCCCGAATGACAGCCAAAGATTTGAAGGCATCATTGGAACTGGCTAACATCTCTGTTCATGAGTCTACAATACGTAAAACATTGAACAAGCAGGGTATCTACGGCAGGACACCACAAAGGAAGCCACTGCTTACTAAAAAGAACATTGCTGCACGCCTGAAGTTTGCAAAAGAGCACATTGACAATCCACAGCAGTATTGGCAAAATGTTTTGTGGACTGATGAAACTAAAATTTAACTATTTGGAAAAACCACACAGCACTACATCTGGTGTAGAAAGGGAACGGCACATCATGAAAACATCATCCCAACCATAAAGTATGATGGAAGAATCATCATGATTTGGGCCTGCTTTGCTGCATCAGGGCCTGGCAAGCTTGCAATCATTGAAGAGAAGATGAATTCCCAAGTACAGTGCATCCGGAAAGTATTCACAGCGCTTCACTTTTCCCACATTTTGTTATGTTACAGCCTTATTCCAAAATGGATTAAATTCATTATTTTCCTCAAAATTCTACAAACAATACCCCATAATGACAATGTGAAAGAAGTTTGTTTGAAATCTTTGCAAATTTATTAAAAATAAAAAAAACAAAAAAACACATGTACATAAGTATTCACAGCTTTTACTCAATACTTTGTTGAAGCACCTTTGGCACCAATTACAGCCTCAAGTCTTTTTGAGTATGATGCTACAAGCTTGGCACACCTATTTTTGGGCAGTTTCTCCCATTCTTCTGTGCAGGACCTCTCAAGCTCCATCAGGTTGGATGGGGAGCGTCGGTGCACAGCCATTTTCAGATCTCTCCAGAGATGTTCAATCAGGTTCAAGTCTGGGCTCTGGCTGGTCCACTCAAGGACATTCACAGAGCTGTCCTGTAGCCGCTCCTTTGTTATTTTGGCTGTGTCCTTAGGGTCATTGTCCTGTCGGAAGATGAACCTTCATCCCAGTCTGAGGTCCAGAGCGCTCTGGAGCAGGTTTTCATCAAGGATGTCGTTGTACATTGCTGCATTCATCTTTCCCTCGATCCTGACTAGTCTCCCAGTTCCTGCCAGTGAAAAACATCCCCACAGCATGATGCTGTCACCACCATGCTTCACTGTAGGGATTGTATTGGCCAGGTGATGACTGGTGCCTGGTTTCCTCCAGACATGATGCTTGCCATTCAGGCCAAAGAGCTCAATCTTTGTCTTGGTCTTGGTCTGAGAGTCGTTCAGGTGCATTTGGAAAACTCCAGGCGGGCTGTCATGTGCCTTTTACTGAGGAGTGGCTTCCCTCTGGCCACTCTACCATACAGGCCTGATTGGTGGAGTGCTGCAGAGATGGTTGTTCTTCTGGAAGGTTCTCTTCTCTCCACAGAGACACGCTGGAGCTCTGTCGGAGTGACCATCGGGTTTTTGGTCACCTCCCTGACTAAGGCCCTTCTCCCCCGATCGCTCAGTTTGGAACCAGCTCTAGGAAGAGTCCTGCTGGTTCTAGACTTCTTCCATTTACAGATGATGGAGGCCACTGTGCTCATTGGGACCTTCAATGCTGCAGAAATGTTTCTGTACCCTTCCCCAGATCTGTGCCTCGATACAATCCTGTCTCGGAGGTCTACAGACAATTCCTTGGACTTCATGGCTTGGTTTGTGCTCTGACATGCATTGTTAACTGTGGGACCTTATACAGACAGGTGTGTGCCTTTCCAAATCATGTCCAATCAACTGAATTTACCACAGGTGGACTCCAATCAAGTTGTAGAAACATCTCAAGGATGATCAGTGGAAACAGGATGCACCTGAGCTCAATTTTGAGTGTCATGGCAAAGGCTGTGAATACTTATGTACATGTTCTTTTTTTGTTTTTTTTTTATTTTTAATAAATTTGCAAAGATTTCAAACAACTTCTTTCATGTTGACGTTATGGGGTATTGTTTGTAGAATTTTGTGGAAAATAATGAATTTAATCCATTTTGGAATAAGGCTGTAACATAACAAAATGTGGAAAAAGTGAAGCGCTGTGAATACTTTCCGGATGCACTGTACATCAAACAATTCTTCAGGATAATGTGAGAATGTCTGGACGTCAGCTGAAACTGTGTAGAAGTTAGGTGATGCAACAGGACAACGACCCAAAACACCGGAGCAAGTCCACAACAGAATGGCTTCAGAAAAACAAAATCCGCCTTTTGAAGGGGCCAAGTCAGAGCCCAGACCTCAACCCAATAGAGATGCTATGGAATGACTTGAAGAGAGCCATACACATGAGACGTCCAAAGAATATGACAGAGCTAAAGCAGTTCTGCCAGGAAGAATGGGCTAAAATTCCTCCTGAACAATGTGCAGGTCTGATCCACAGCTACAGGAAGTGCCTGGTTGAGGTTATTTCTGCCAAGGGGGGGTCAACCATTTATTAATTCTAGGGTTCACTTACTTTTTCCACTGCCATTTTGAATGTTGAATGAGTGTGTTCAATAAAGACATGAGGGATCAGAATTTATTTTGTGTTATTATTTTAGAAACATTATATTTGTCAATACCCTTGACTTAGATGAAGATCAGATCACATTTTTTGACAAATTTATTCAGAAAACCATGAAATTCCAAAAGGTTTACATACTTTTTCTTGCCACTGTATATGAATTTGAAGTTGTGTTAAATGTAGGGGTGTACTTACCTTTTCCATACGACTAACCTGTTTTTTTGTTAATTTAAATTGTGAAAATTACTACAAAAAGTCAATTTTATGTGTAGAGAATGTAACACCTTTGTTAATAGGCAGTTTAAAAAGTTATCAAATATTTGCTTGTCCAAATATTTAAAAACATTTCCATGGGGTGTACTTATTTTTAGTCTTCCATGAGTAGGCTACTAATGCTTAGTCATATCATTAGTTGTATATTAATCTGTATGACAGAATATTAATGTTACACAAATGCTATATTAGTGAACTAGTATCAACTATTCCCTGATCAAATCCCAGTGTGGTTAACCTTGGTTAGACTAGCCCCCTGTGTAAAATTTGAGTGTGTGGCAAATACACAGCAATAACAATGTGTTCAAAGCTGGGAGAAAGGAGCAGGCTATTTCGTACGTTAGAGAGAGAGAGAGAAAGAGAGAGAGAAAGCGAGAGAGAGAGAGAATGTATTTGTGTATCAAATCATGCACATGCTAAAATGGAGTGCTTATTGTAGCATATTAAAGTAATCTGCAGCCTAGCATATCGTATCTTTATTGGATTGAATTTACTGCATTTATTGCATTGTGGTGGTGGAGTGGACTTCGCATTAAAAGACAATGTTACAAGTGACTTGATAGCTGACCATAACAGATGTCTTGGCTGACACACAGTTCTAATCAAATGTTTTTTCCCCTTTCTCTCTATTCCTTCCTTTGAATATAACTGCGTTGAGTGCTCGGAAGATAGCTGATTATAGCATAGCAGTACATAAAATTAAACAGAGAAATAAATGTACCAGTATTGCAAACAAAATAAATGTAATATTCGGGACAGTCAATTTTCAGTTCAGGGTGACTGACAGTTTCAGGACAGTTCTGGGACAGTTCTTAGTCTAGAGCCCCAAGATGCATTTTAATATTGAAATAAACCCCAGGGAAAGATAAAAGAATAGTAATAAGATTTTCACATTTTGCAAGCACTGTTGAATAAGAACTAAACCCTGGAACTGAAGAGAGACTTGCAGGGACATGCAGTATGGCATCACACACCACAGAGTTAGTTCAAGGAATTGGATTTATTACTTCATTACTAATTTCCATCCATTCCAGAAAATTCCAAGTTCAAATATCTTTTCATGCTGGCTTGGTGTCAGTACTGATTGTTCAGTGCAGAAATTTTACATAAGAAATTAAAATTGACCTGTTGCTTTGGCACATTCTTCTACCATTACTTACAAATAATTCAATAAAGATATGGCAACATAAAATGCACATACAAAGCCAGATAATTCCCTCACATATTTTCTCAAAACAGAAGTCCTGCTCAACAAAATGTTGTGAGAACTACAGTGAACTTTTGGGCACTAAAGGACT
This sequence comes from Ictalurus furcatus, assembly GCF_023375685.1. NCBI lineage: Eukaryota > Metazoa > Chordata > Actinopteri > Siluriformes > Ictaluridae > Ictalurus > Ictalurus furcatus. The sequence continues at coordinate 12,529,849 of NC_071265.1, read as the reverse complement.
CAACTAATGGAATACTAATGTGTAGCCCTGTCTTTAATTGCATTACATAGAAAACCATGTGATAATATGAAACACATAATAGTGAGTCCCTAATTATTCATTCAAGATTAATCTATTTCTAGAACACTGGTATCTTTGAGCCTGGTCCTTGATTACCCTTGTACAACAGACTCCAGCATATCTATCTCAATCCATCTGCTCATTTACAGGACAAACCTTAAATGGGCATGTTAATGCAGGGATATTGCAGGTTTAGGAGTTGGAAGAACTGCATTAAAGTGGCACAATTTCTAATCCTCACCTGTTTCTTGAGCTCTTCCACTCGCTTCCTCAGCAAAGCATTTTCCTCCTCCAATAGGCGATACTCCAGAGGCCGGGTGGAAAGTGCGGCCTGTACCCCTAAATCATAGTGGCCTCCCCCAGTCCCATCAGCCAACCGCAGCCCTTCCAATCGTCTTCTCTTTAGCTGAAGAGCTGCGTGGTCAACAGGGCTCTCCAGTGGCCCAGGATCAAACAGTCCATTCTCAAACAGTGATTCATAAACTGAACATGGACCCCTGTCATAGCGCCGTTGTCCAGCAGCCCCCAGGGATAGACAACTTCCCATGGAACCTCCTCCTCCACCCCCACACAATCCCTGATCTCTGCACCCTCCGATGTTGGGGCTTCCTATCCCCATCAGACTTCCTCCATTAGCTCCAACCAATCCTGACACCCCACCACAGGCTACACCTCCACCACTTGCATTCACTATTCCACCCACCCCACTTGAGACACCCATCATCCCCACTGCACTGAACCGTGAAGCTTCGTGCTCATGGTCCTTCCGCACATGACGAAACTTGCACTTGTTGCCCCGCTGACATTCCCCTTTCAAGAAGTCTCTACATATGGGAGCCTCACCACGGTTCTGTGGTAGGTCAGTAAGTGACAGGCCCAGACCTGCTGCCACTTTCCACCGCAGCCACAGTGGCAGCTCACCAGTCTTTTTGTAGTAGTCTTCATCTTCCTTGGAGCCATGCACAAAGCGGCAGTTGGTACGCACACACTCTTTGTTCTGGTGGTCATGACAGAAGACAAACTCATTCTTCTGTGCACCAAGGTCAGGAACTTCATTGAAGTCTGGGTGGCGGAAACGACAGCGCTTGCCACGCTTACACACATTTCGTAAGAAGTCACGGCAAACGCCATCTGATAACAAGCCAGAGCCAAAGCTGCCACTTGCTCCACTGCAGGTGTGGCCATTTCCCAGGGCACCGCTGCATCCCATGGCCCCAGAACCACTGTTCCCACCAGCTGAGCTTCCCCCAACTCCCCCTCGACCGTCTGCACCCCCAGTCAAGCCAGACCCAGGGCCCACTTCCTCCCCTACCCCTGTGCCAGCACCCCCTCCACTGCCACCTCCACCACCACCTACCAGGTATGCGCTATCCCGGTCAGGCATGGCGCTCAGCGCAGTCAAAAAGGTAGCCTGTGCTCATGTGTGGGCCAGAAATGGCAGGCCTATTGTTCAAGGCCTGATGATTTAATGATTTAAAAAAAAAGGTACCCAAGTCGGACTTCTGTTGCAATCTGCAAATCCAATGTGGTACCTGTGGAAAGACAGCACATAAATTATATAATCAAAAGGCATAAAGGCAGACAATGTTTGAGTGTGCTCACTGGTCCATGTTTCATTTTTAATCACAGCCATAACTTTTGGTTGTAATCAAAATTTCTAATCTATAACATTTATCAAGCAAGCTTAATTTGGTTTTAATTGCAGAATTCTAATGAATCATTCATTCCACTGTTTTGCATTACCAAGGTGACCGAGTTATGAGAAACTGAGCTATGAAAAACCATGTAACAGATAAAAAGCTTTATTGTTGTTAAATCTGGAAACCTAAAAGTTTCAAGTAAACAACATATTTTAATTAATGCATTCTGAATGCAGCATTTGTGATGTTACTTACATGCACATAGTATGCAAAAACAATTCATATTTTTTTCTAAATCTAATTTTAAAAAGGAGCTCTGGTTATGTCATATTAAGCTAAACTAATCAACAGCCACTCATTTGTACTGACCAGCAGTCCCTACAGGATTTCTTGATTTTGCAATTGCAGAAATTAATGCAAAATCAAGCAAACGCTGCAATATTCAGATGAGCTTGCAATTTTCCAAAATTAATGCATATTTTCCACAGATTTGGGCTAAGATGCATCATGTGACATTCAGTCAAAGCCCTCTTTGATTCACGTGCGTTGAAGAGGAGTACAGCTGAAAGGTCTCATTTACCAACAAGCATCACACATGCAAAGACCGTGCAAAACAATATCTGGATGTTTTACACAAAAGTGGAGGAAAACTGCACACCATGCAACCTTGTTGTAGAACAAGCTAATCAAGTCTGGTGAGTCACTTTTCCTCCGTGAAGCATAAAAAAAAATGGCTGCTGTGCCTCAAATGCCAAGGCAAATCTCCATGACTGATGCAACTGCATCAAAGTCTGTGGCGACTGCTGAAAGAATCAAAGTGAGTGCAAGATTTTAGATCACAGAAGACTTGATAGATTAGTAAAATGTAGACTGTGTGAGAGAGTTGGAAACCGGCTAATGGCTAGCAACGTCACAAATGTGACCACAGATTTTGTGTGTGTGTGTGTGTGTGTGTGTCTCAGAGAGAGAAATATTAAATCGAAAGCCCAATACTTTTATAACATAATTGAAATAATACTGAAAATTGTAAATAAAGACAATACTTATTGACAAATATTTTTAAGATTTGTGAAGAATGGGATGCCAAAAAGGCTAGTGTTGCTGCACTTCAGTCACTATTCCCAAACTCACATCTTGAACCTCATCGGCAGTGCATTTCGCAAACCATTTCACCAGTTGAACAGTTTCATGCTAAGTTGGTCCCAGATGTTTTACCAGGCTGGCTCACATAAACGAAGATGTCTTACACCCCTCACAAAAAAGCTGCCAGCAGGAAAGAAGGCCACCTTAGCTCCAAATCTGGGTGGGACACGCTGGAACACATGGTTTTCAGCAGTACAGTACCACTCACAGCACTTTGGACTCTACAAGGAGTTCATAGAGATGAAAAGGTAGAGGTAGGCCTAAATCAAATACAAATTCCTTTAAAAGATAAAATATAAGTAACGTTATTCCTTGTTGACCCATCATAGCCTTCCTTTAGCAACACACAAACACAATTCACCAGTTCATCATCATAGATCAAACAATATCACAGCTTAGTTGCATACTTTTTACATTTATTTTGACACAGTCAGCCAGGCATACAAGTACATGGAAGATGGGCAACAAGCCATAAGGTTTTTTTGTTGTTGTTGTTTTTTTTTTTTTTTTTTTTTTTTTTTTTAGGAGTTCTGGGTGTTTAACCCTTTTTGCAGTGTTTGTAAGATTGCATTTATGGATGACAATGTGTCAACTCAAAAGGCCATTCCATATTTCAATGAACTTAGGTATTACTTGACAAGCCTGGGGTCAGCAGCACTCAGAGCTTCGTCTGGAGTGGTGGATTTGGATGTGTTCTGGGATGGCCTACATGATACCTGCACTGATACCTTGGACAAACAACACAAAGATGCTGTCTCAAACTCAGCTGATGCTGAAAGAAACGACAGCACAGGCCTGTCACGATAATTACTTTATTGACTTATCATTATATAGACATGACCGTGATCATTTTTGTGGACCTCAATAATGCCCATTGTGTTTACATGCGTGTTTGTTTACATAAGAATGAATGTCACCACGTCATGTTCGGCGAGTAGAGACCGATGCAAATGCATTTTAAGTATTTTATTTGAGAGGCAGGGAGACAAATCCAAACTGAATCAAAATCAGTAAACAGAACACAGGCACAGGTCAGATGATCAGCGAAAAAAGCACAGATAATCCAGAATACACAATCAAGAAAACTAAACTAGATCAATAACTTGTAGAATTATAGCATGAAACAAAAAGCTCTTCAAAGTCAGGTTGCAAAAGACTGAACATTACTTAGCACTGAACACAGAAACACAAGGGTTTAAATATACAAACTAAGTAAAGATAAACTGAAAACACGTCACACGAGGAGACAACCAATGACAGGACACGAGTGGAGACGAGACATGAATCAAAACCAAAACACACTGCGTGGGCTTCTGCAGACAGCTCTCAGAGCGAGAGGGAGATTCTTGACACACAAACATTTTAGCCATCGGGCTGCTTCTGTCCTTTCATCTGCTCTAAGGGCTGTCAAATTAAAATTCCAACCTTGAATATTTTGTCGAATTTAAGATAAAAATTCACATTCGAATGCAAAAACTGTGTGCATGTGAATTTAAGATTTAAGATGTGAATTTAGTGTAGCAAGTACTAGCACCAATTTTTATTAAAACATACTGTTGAAAAAATGACAAGATATTAACAATGCACTAAAAGTTTTTTGAATAAGAAAATCTAGAAAGAACAGGTCTAGTGTTTGAAATGATCCTGTCATCGTCAATAATGTCAGGGATTGACCCGCTTGAGCTGAAGCTGAACATTGAATGAACACCAGTAAACTGAAGCGCTTTACTAGTGGGTTAATTAACTCAACCAAGCATATCCTATACACATATGAGTTTAATCAGATATATACACAACATAAACCTAATATTACAACTTGCTTCTGCACAAAATGATGTGAATGCACAAGTGAACTTGAACTTAAGTAATATGCTAGGTAGAATTGTAAGTCACGTAACAATGCTCTAAAACAAAGACAATGAATAACTAAAGCATAAAGAATTCACAATATTGTATTGCAATAGTTTACTCATTGTTATGTTATTTCAGGAGCTCAGATTTTCACAAGGGCAGTTTCCACATGTTTTTGTTGATGCATGTTAATAAATAAAATGTGTAAGAATTTAGTTAATTTTTTGCATTTTCTTATCAACTAAAACACTGTTGACTAATATTAATTTTAGTCCATTTTACTGCATGACTAAAATGGAAGTGAATAACTATGACATGAAATAGTGACTAAATTTAAACGATATTTTCATAAAATGGCATAAAATTATATCGTTTATTGCAATTATTTCTGGGACAATAATATCGTCCAACAAAAGTATTTACCATGCTAGACCTACAACAGTATCTATAAGCTGGTGTCAAGCCAAAGGAGGTCAACTACTAACCAAAATCTCAGAGCCTTGGTTTTCTTGTACCACAACCAATGGCTTTGCAGTGGAGCTTTTGAGAGAAAGGAGACTGAGGATGGTTCAGTGGGCTTTGGTCTTATTGAGCTGTAGTTTCTTTCTTTCTTTCTCTCTCTCTCTCTCTCTCTCTCTCTCACACACACACTTTATACTAGAGCTGCAACAACTAATCGATAAAATGGATAATAATCGATGATGAAAATCGTTGTCAACGAATCTCATTATGGATTAGTTGGTCCGTGGAGGCACGGGGGAGAGATTTACTCATTACGTTACTTCTGTTCAGGAAACACACTTCGGAGAGTAAATACTAAAGTTGTGTCCCAAATGAAGTACTATACACTTACACTGGGCACTCTGCACTACCGTCTAGTGTGTGGATTTTAGAAATGTAATATCATCTCAAATATAACACGCGTTTTTTTTTTTACTAACCGGAAGTATAAGCCACGACGGCACATGACGTCATACGCATGCTAGCATTAGCAAACACCCAGATTCACGGACAATGACTTTCTTCAGTTTCATTTCTGTCAGCATTACCTTTTATTCCCAACATGACCTCAGTCACCAACAGACGGAGGCAAAATCGTCACGTGACTGAGGAAGAAAGTGTGTAACCTCCAAGACCTCTAAGGGGAGCATTTTAAACACCGTGGAAATCAAACTGATGCACGAGGACAAACTTATGTTTATATTCGAAATGCTCCACTGTGTGCAAGGGGCAGGGGAAACTGTTACAAGCTGCTTAAAAGGTTTAGTTTAATTTAAGTTTATTGTCATTATATGCTGTATTTGCACGCTTGCAGTGTAAATTCTGTTGTTTATTATAACGGAAGTGATGTGTTAGTAACGAGGCCGTGTTGCTCCTCACATGCTGTGTAGACGTGTTAATATATAGTGGGAGCGCGAATGAGATCTGTAATGTCTAATTAAAACACTATAATCAAAAGCAAAATATGTCAGTAACAGAAACCACAAGGTGCAGTGAAAGTGAATTTTTATTATTAATGTAGGACTGTAGTTTAATTGGGTGCTTTTTGTGCATCCATAAAAAATAATGGATAAATACTATTTAAAAAAAATTTATATTATAATTTTTTTTTAATAGTATCTATGCATTATTTTTATGAATGCACAAAAAGCACCCAATTAAACTGCAGTCCTACATTAATAATATATATTCTGGTGTGTGTATTGGGTTATTTTCTGTTTTGGACAAACAGTTGTGTAAAGTTTTAATCTGAAGTTTATATTTGTAACCCTCAGTTTGTGGATTTTATTTTAAATAAACAAAAAAATGGTATTGAAAGCTTGCCCCACCCCCATCCAATTAATCGAGAATAAATAAATAAATAAAAATAAATAAAATAAAAATAATTGGCCAACTAACCGATTATGAAAATAATCGTTAGTTTCAGCCCTACTTTATACAGCCATATGAATGTAGGAAATTGAACTTTGGATTTCACAAAACCTTTGGTTATCCGTTCTGAGTTAATGCATTGTTTGAAAATGATACATAGTTTGCATTCTGTAATATGGTTGCATTTTTTACAGCACTGTTGCCATGCTGTAAAATTGATCAGTAGCTTGTATTCTGTTAAACTACATAAAACAAACAATGGCCACCTTATTGATTAAAACTATGGTTTATATTTTATGTTAACGATTTTCACTGATTTTTAGTTGGTGTTAAATGTTAATGGAAATGTTGAAATTTTATTCATCAGGTTTTTTTTTCCAGTATTCTCTTTTTATATATTTGAGAGGTCAATGGTTCTTGAGGTCAGAAAAGTAATAAAAATGTGTACTGAATGTTGTCTGTGGAATACTTTTTCATTCACAGTGATTACATATGATTCTTCACTGGTAGTAGTTTAAATTAAAATCCTGTGCTTGCAATTTCACCAATTAGGTCAAAAAAAAGCACAAAAAACTCCACAAGTTGCATCGCAAATTTTTTTTAAAAAAGCTACATTTTTGGCCGCAGCAATCACAAAAAACTCTGCGAAATCCTGTATGGACTGGACCTGGTGGATAATTTAAGTAAACAACTCTGATAAAAAATAAATGAAAAATATTATCTATAAAATAATTCACCAATTTCACGGCCAACAGGTGAAACGTCGTGTTATACATCACAGTTCGCAAAATTGTGCATCATACAGAGCGTGTTATTCGGTTTAAACCACAGTGATTTGCCAATGTTTCATGCATTTATTGATGAAAGGCCTGTCACACATTTTAACAGTTTATAGTTAAATTTAATATTGCGGAACATCCGAGAGACAAGTTAGCCCTATTATACAGTCATTCCCTTTCCAGTCACTCAGTCAGTCTCTCTCTCTTTCACACACATAGTGCAGCCTGTCATTTTATCAAGAAAATGGAAAGCATAACCAAGAGTGATTAAAACCGAGATTTAACTAATTCTGAAGAGATTCAATAAATGTTACATAAACGTCTCCAAAAGAAAAAGAAAAAACTACACCACATCAATGATTATATGAGGGTCTCTGTTTTTTTTTTTAACAAAACCCATTTTGTAAACCTGTCTTAGTTTATGCAAACTGCTTGTGCTGTTATACGCAAATAATGCATACCTTCTGACCAATCAGATTTGAGCACTCAACCGAGCTGGGTATAAATTTATACAAGGACCATGGCTAAGTAAAACAATAGGTGCTACTTTGTTACTTCTTCCTGGATAGGCCATGTGACTGTTTTGTCCATCCTCCTCTGAGAAAATTATAGACCAAATTACCTCCTGTTTTTGGCCAACTCTGTACATCTCTATGATTTTGCAGGCAGATACTGTCACATGTTGGAAAAGCAAGTTTTTTTTTGACCACTGCTACTGGCTGTATTTAGTTGACTAGCATGTGTATGTATATTAAACACTTCCAGATTTAAAAAAGTAGAAGGCCATGATCTCACAGGTTGAGTAAAGGTTCATAAGGAAAGATTAGTAAATTATTTTAACAGTCCTAAAGGATTTTTGTGGAATTTCTTTGTGATTGTTGTGGCTAAAAATGCTTGATTTTGCTGCAGCTTTTTACATAATTTTTTTTCAAACTTTGTGCTTTTTATGAGGAAAACTATTTGAATTGGCAAAATTGCAATTTCATGAAATTGTTTTGTCTTTCGCAGTGATGTTTGTCGGTAAATGAGACCTTTTACCTGTATGTTCGATTCGGCCGAATGCACATTGTTCTGATGTCTTGGCCCAAATTGGCAGTAATAATTAAAAATTAAATCTCCTCCAAATATTGTGGTTTGCTTGATTTTGCATCAGTTTGCATCTGCAGTTCACGTGAACAAGCCAGAAGGCTATTGGAAAAATATTTTGATAGATGAGACCAAAATAGAACTTTTTGGTTTAAATGAGAAGCCTTATGTTTGGAGAAAGGAAAACACTGCATTCCAGCATAAGACCCATATCCCATCTGTGAAACATGGTGGTGGCAGTATCATGGTTTGGACCTGTTTGGCTGCATCTGTGCCAGGACGACTTGCCCCCAATAACAGAACAATGAATTCTGAATTATACCAGCAAATTCTAAAAGAAAATGTCAGGACATCTGTCTGTGAACTGATTCTCAAGTGAAAGTGGGTCATGCAGTAAAACAATGACCCTAAGCGCACAAGTCGTTCTACCAAAAAGATTGGTTAAAGAAGAATAAAGTTAATGTGTGTGAAAATCTGATGTTTCAGGTCATATTTATGCAGAAATATAGAAACATCTGAAGGATTCACAAACTTTCAAGCACCACTGTAGCATAACAATATACTCTTATAAGTATAACTTTAGTCCGGTTGCTCATTTACTTTAAACTCACACAAACTTTTCCACCCGAGATGGCTTTACATTTTCGAAATGACAGAAAATGAATTGCAGAAAACTAAATTAGTTTTCCAAAGGAAAAATTGTAATGCTTGTTTTCACTCAGAATAGAAGACACAAGTACAGATGTATGATTAGGTATGTCTCAGTCAGCCCCCTAGTTCAGTAGTCAGGACACTGCTCAGGGAGACGACCATTTTAAAGGCTGTGTCAACCACAAAATCCTTCCAGTGCACTGAAATGTTCACTCCCTAAAAAAAAAAAAATCCCACAATACACCACAAATACCAGGGACTATCGATGCTCACTACGTTCCCTTACAGGAAAAGACCATGTTTTCTGAAGCCTCTCAGTTATAAAAAAAAAAGGGAGATAAACTCTCAGCCAACTTCTGTCCACAAATGTACGTAGCTTGTTATTGTGGTTATAGTTCTCAAATGATTACTTAAGTTAGCGACTTTTAACTTTATTTGACGTTCTATATATGGGTTGTTTGCGTCTAACGACTTTTAAGTGTTTTTTTTTTTTATTTTTTAAACCAACTAGCTAGCCTACGATCCTGTTGGAAGTACTTTGATAGAAATGCATGTGATTTAGCTAACAAATTTATATGACATCCATCCATCCATTTCCTATACCACTTATCCATCAGAGTCATGGGGAACCTGGAGCCTATCCCAGAGAGCATGGGGCAAAAGGCGGGGTACACCCTGGAGGGACTGCCAATCACATACACACTCACACACTCATTCATACACTACAGACACTTTGGACATGCCAATCAGCCTACCATGCATGTCTTTGGACTGGGGGAGGAAACCGGAGTACCTGGAGGAAACCCCCACAGCACGGGGACAACATGCAAACTCCTCACACACGGCTGTAGTGGGAATCGAACCCCCAACCCAAGAGGTGTGAGGCAAACGTGCGAACCACTAAGCCACTGTGCACCCATTTATATGATAAATAAAACTTAAATATTTTACAACACGAGTACGTAGTCAGGTCCATGGAAAACGAGTTAATTGGTGTCCCCACAGATATGTTCGACTTCATGCAAAGCTGCACAGCCCCAAATCGGCGGCTGACTTGAGGCAGTGTATGCAGGTTAGAATTTTTGTCTGATTTTAGACAGCGCCGACGCCACGCCACTGTGATGTACGGCATCAAAGTACCGTGATAGCTACACGAGAGCAGCTGGCTCCCTCAGCCAGCACTTCTCCAGAGCGGTGATGACACAGCTATTTCACGATTGGCCAGATTCACTGACGACAATGATGACGTGCTTTTCATCTTTATTCTGACACCTTCAGTTCCACTAAGGCTCACAAATCCGTATTTTTATAACAGTAAAAACCCTTTTCGTATAATCTTAATGTTATATTGGGTCATGTTTATCAAAATAAAACTGAAAAAATATAGACCCCAATTTAATGTTTTTTAAATAATGCAGGCTTATGTTGAACTTTCTTCTTGTATGTACAGGCACTGTATAACAGTGCATCCGGAAGGTATTCACAGCGCTTCACTTTTCCCACATCTTGTTATGTTACAGCCTTATTCCAAAATGGGTTAAATTCATTATTTTCCTCAAAATTCTACAAACAATACCCCATAATGACAACGTGAAAGAAGTTTGTTTGAAATATTTGCAAATTTATTAAAAAAAAAAAAAAAAAAGCACATGTACATAAGTATTCACAGCCTTTGCCATGACACTCAAAATTGATCTCAGGTGCATCCTGTTTCCACTGATCATCCTTGAGATGTTTCTACAACTTGATTGGAGTCCACCTGTGTAAATTCAGTTGATTGGACATGATTTGGAAAGGCACACACCTGTCTATATAAGGTCCCGTAGTTAACAATGCATGTCAGAGCACAAACCAAGCCATGAAGTCCAAGGAATTGTCTGTAGACCTCCGAGACAGGATTGCATTGAGGCACAGATCTGGGGAAGGGTACAGAAACATTTCTGCAGCATTGAAGGTCCCAATGAGCACAGTGGCCTCCATCATCCGTAAATGGAAGAAGTCTAGAACCAGCAGGACTCTTCCTAGAGCTGGCCACCCGGCCAAACTGAGTGATCAGGGGAGAAGGACCTTAGTCAGGGAGGTGACCAAAAACCCGATGGTCACTCTGACAGAGCTCCAGCGTGTCTCTGTGGAAAGAGGCGAACCTTCCAGAAGAACAACCATCTCTGCAGCACTCCACCAATCAGGCCTGTATGGTAGAGTGGCCAGATGGAAGCCACTCCTCAGTAAAAGGCACATGACAGCCCACCTGGAGTTTGCCAAAAGGCACCTGAAGGACTCTCAGAACAAAGATTGAACAAAGATTGAACTCTCTGGCCTGAATGGCAAGCGTCATGTCTGGAGGAAACCAGGCACCACTCATCACCTGGCCAATACCATCCCTGAAGCATGGTGGTGGCAGCATCATGCTGTGGGGATGTTTTTCAGCGGCAGGAACTGGGAGACTAGTCAGGATCGAGGGAAAGATGAATGCAGCAATGTACAGAGACATCCTTGATGAAAACCTGCTCCAGAGTGCTCTGGACCTCAGACTGGGGCGAAGGTTCATCTTCCAACAGGACAACGACCCTAAGCACACAGGCAAGATAACAAAGGAGTGGCTACAGGACAACACTGTGAATGTCCTTGAGTGGCCCAGCCAGAGCCCAGACTTAAACCTGATTGAACATCTCTGGAGAGATCTGAAAATAGCTGTGCACCGACGCTCCCCATCCAACCTGATATAGCTCGAGAGGTCCTGCAAAGAAGAATGGGAGAAACTGCCCAAAAAGTAGGTGTGCCAAGCTTGTAGCATCATTCTCAAAAAGACTTGAGGCTGTAATTGGTGCCAAAGGTGCTTCAACAAAGTATTGAGCAAAGGCTGTGAATACTTATGTACATGTGCTTTTTTTTTTTTTTTTTTTTAATTTTTAATAAATTTGCAAAGATTTCAAACAAACTTTTTTCATGTTATTATGGGGTATTGTTTGTAGAATTTTGAGGAAAATAATTAATTTAATCCATTTTGGAATAAGGCTTTAACATAACAAAATGTGGAAAAAGTGAAGTGCTGTGAATACTTTAGGTCCTTAAACTTTTGAAAAGCAGGTGACTTGAGGCTGCTTTCTAATTGGCTTGCTTCAGATTGTCTTCGGGGCACAGCTCATTGTGCCCCAGACGCTCCCACTTTTGTTGTTAGCGAATCAACATTGTTTTTATATTTTTTGACCTCACGTGACTGGACCATTCTCAACGACTCTCCAACTCAGCAGTGTGTCAGTTGACCGGTACTGCAAGAGATTGTTAATTAAATAGAAGTAAGTGCAACATTTCTTCCATATGAAAGAAAATTCGTTTTCATCTTTACAAAAATAACCCTTTCACAAGAATAACAAAAAAACAAAACAAAAACAAAACAAAACCAAAGGATAAAGGAGCTTGGACCAGATCAAGTGATCGTGGACGAGCTTGCACCCGGGGTTTCTCCAGCACTTTATGGCAAATGGAGTTGGCTAGCTGGATGTGATGCAAGTCATGCAATTTACTGTTTTCCTTGTTTGCTGTTTCAAAGTTCTGACATTGTGGACAAAAACAGGGGTATGAGACTTTCTGAAAAATGAACGCGGCATGAAAGTAACCACAGCCATCTTGAAAATGCTATGAGGCAACATAGTTTTGGTAAGCTTAGCAGTACTGAACAGCTAGATGAAGGCTACAGGATTGGCATTAGAAGGCAAGGGCAAAATTTATTTTCAAGTAGTACTACTGGCTATTGTTTAAGCAACATTACAGTGTTTTTCGAGTGATTATCCTGATTACTTTATTATTATTGATAATAAACCCACATTAAACTCATTCACTGATTCATTGTACCTTATTTCATGTTTTAACAGTGTCATTAACTAACTGTGTGATTTTCAGTTTGTTTGCACTGTCCTCTATATTTTTAGCACCAGCCGCCACTGGTTTTCTGTACATACAGGTACTGTATTAGCTCAAGCTATTAAGTGAAGTGTTTCTGGTTGCTACATGTAAAATTCAGATATTTGTTTATCTGAGAAATATTACATCTAATCCACTTCGTCTGCGATTAAAAAAACATACACCGCGCGAGTGTCACTACAGGAAGCAGAAAGTGTCCGACTTAACGGCTCCGTTTTCAACTCCTCCCCGGACTGCAAGCGGCAACTCTCGCTGATCGGTTACATCCAGCCGCAGCCCAAGCCGAACACACCTAACGTGTAGTGGAGCCAGGGTCCTTTCCAGTGCCCGAAATCGTGTACGCGATATACTGATTCATGACCTAGGGAGCTGATCAAGACACACCGAGATCTCAAGAATAGCATTATTGCTGTTTGTTTGGACGGGCATCCCAAATCATGGTTTTAATCAGAGGTTAAATGTAATTAGATTACGTTATTTAACGCCCCATGTCATTTGAACTGGTGCACCACAACAAGAATAAAAATAAACTGTTTTCTAGTTACTTAGTGACGGAAATACCACTGTCGTTACAGACAAGTGTTATTTGCATTTATTATTTTCTCGTTCAATTTTATACAACTAAGCAACACATCTGAAAACAAATAATTTTATGGCTCGCTGAGTAGCAAAGGCCTAAGTAACAGACGCCAGACAAAATAGCTATCGTTAGCATGTTAGCTAGCGAAGAAAACGAGTTACTACTCAAACCTGGCAACATTGTAGAGCATTAAACGAACACCTACCCAACGTTTACAGAGAGTTCGAGACACCTGAAAGCAAACCCATCTGCAACCTTTTCCCCCACAACTCAAAATGAATTGGTATTTACGTTGTTTTCACACACTGAAACTGATCAGGCTACAACTTCCGCCTGCGTCAAAATAATCGATGTGTTCACACACTGGATTAACGGTATGTCTGCGCAGTTTCACGGATTTTCATCAATAGTTCTTTTTCGGAACTTCTTCCAGCATACCATGTGTACAGATCACAAGATCTGTGCAAAAACCCAAATTTGTCCTAATTTCGGACATCTATGAACAGTTTTCACTAGAGGCATTTTGCAAGATGTGTAGAATGTGGCTTCGCATGAGCTCACAAAGTTCACTTCATCACTATGCCCAATCACATAGCAGACATAAAAACTTTTTCTCTTTATTGAAACATCAGGCATTTTGAAAAAGTAATGCCAATTTATAACGTTCAAAGAAATGTACAACAAGGGAAAAAGAGAAATGAATAAAGAAAAGAAAATACATATGCATTACTGTTTTAAATGACATAAATTAAAGATTTTTAACAAATCTTTTCACTTTACTATTTTCACATTGTTTTACCATATTATAATAACAATTTGACTATCAGAAATAATTCAAAATGAGGTTTATTCTCTGACCATTTCATCTTGTGAAGAAAGAACCTCCTAAAAATTAAATAATTTATAATAAAAATAAGATACATGAAAACACATAGGGATCCTACGCAGAGTGGCTTTTTTAATTTATTTATTTATTTTTTTTGCCTGTCCGATTCACCAGCTAGTTTTGCTCAGGTTGGAGAAAATATAGGAAAGTTGCTTTATGCGGATGATGGGGCACTCTGGGTTAGGGGTCGAAATATAGAATATTTAAGAAAGAAAATGCAACATGCAATAGGGAAAGTAGAACAGTGGGCAAATGAATGGGGATTTAAACTATCAATTTCAAAATCACAAGGTATATGTTTCTCTAAACGTCATAAAACAGTACCACTTAAATTATATGGGCCTAGATCTTGAACATGTTAAGTCTATGAGATTTTTAGGAATGCTTTTTGATGAGAAGCTGACCTGCGGTCCGCATATTGATAAAATTAAAAACAAATGTAAAAAGATTAATAATGTTCTGAGATGTCTGTCAGGGCGAGACTGGGGAGCAAGGGATAATGTTCAATGAATAGGATAGCCTATTTTCAGATGTATCTACTGTAATGTACCTCATCAGATAATGATTTCTCAGAAAATTTTACTGGGGCTCATGCCCCATTAAAAAGGGTCTAGCGATGCCCCTGTTTTATATTAAATTTACATGTAAATAGAGCAGCCTTTAATTGTGAAATATGACACTATACTGTTAAAAGAAGCATCCCTACCATACTTTTTTCAGCAATTTTCCAATAACCACTACTTGATTTTATTGTAGATTATACAGTTTGTATGTTATGTAACCTAATAATGATTTCAGCTGTATTTTTTTTAGTAAATTTCTAGCAACCACACCTGGCAGTTTTTTTTTTTTCTTTTTTTTTAATTTAACAGGATTAATTTTTTTTACAGTGTTAATAAGTTCATAATCCTGACTTTTAACCAATTTAATAGTAGAAGACGATTGTTCCATTTAAATCTAGACAGTTAAACTGACAATTCCTCTGTTGATTACTTTCACATTTCATGTAACAGATGGTAAAAGATATGTACCCAAGTGATCATTGACATTAAGTACCTTACACAGGGAAACTGCTATTTTAAAATTCTTTTATATGTCTTGGTGACTGTCAGAATCATACCAGACTCTAAATATCCATTCTGTCATAAGCATGGCATGCGCTAAATCCTCCATCAGCTTAGCCATTTGCATTGTGGCTTACGGCTTACTTCTTCTGTAAATGCTCCTATGAAGAATTTACGAATCCAATCCAACTTTTTATTTAGGAAAGGAATGACTAATATAAAAATTAAATTAATATAAAACCACAAATATGTGGCTGTTTAAACTGTATTGAGTGGCCAATACATTAAAAGCAACTACAGTAAAAGTCAGTAAAGCAGATGGGGGTGTGGTTTAGCAGGAGTCTGCAGAAAGAGTGTGGGGGAATGAGCAAATTAGTGTGGCACACCTGATTCTAATTTGTGAATGGTTAGTTGGGCAGTGGTAACTCAACGGTTAAGGTTACTGATCAGAAGGTTGGGGGTTCAAGCCCCAACATTATTGCCACTGCTTGGGCCCTTGAGCAAGGCCCTTAACCCTCTCTGCCCCAGGGGTGCTATATCATGGCTGACCCTGTGCTATGATCCCAACTTCATAACAAGCTAGGATATGCAAAGAAAAGCATAATGTATATGTGACAAATAAAGGCTTTTTCATTAAAAAAAAAAAAAAACGAAAAAACAAAGGGCAGTGGTGGCTCAACATTACTGATCAGAAGGTCAGGGGTTCAAGCCAGTTCAATGTATATGTGACAAATAAAAGTTTATTCTTCTATTTACACACTGTTCTTGTTCTCTCTCTCTCTCTCTCTCTCTCTCTCTCTCTCTCTCTCTCTCTCTCTCTCAGTGAGTGGGGCCAAGACTAGTGTGTGTATGTGTCATGTGAATTGAACTGAATTGAACCAAGCAGCTGGAAAGCTGCAGAGTTTGCATTATGTTTAAGTTAGTTTTCCCTTTTTGAAACTTTTCTGCAGGGCACGGATAATGATAAACACTCACCAGTCAGTCCACCAGGTTCTTGAGTTGCATTGTGCAACACTGGTGCTGAAACCCAGGAAAAAACAGCTCAGAAAAAGGTGTGGACATGGATTCCAGTCCCCTTGCCCAGGCTCTCCAGTCAGTAGTGCAGATGCAGGCCCAAAAGCATCAGGCACTCATGAATCTGCAGTAGCAGGTGGACAGGAAAGCTGCAGAGCATGACACCATACAGAGTCTGCTGACCTCCTCCTCTTCCTACTCTATGAGCTCTTCCTTAAGCTCCTTCTCTCTGGCCAGGATGACACTCCTGGATGATGCAGAGGCATACCTGGAGATGTTGGAGGGTATTACCTTGGCATGTTGATGACTGAGAGAAGAGTGGGGCTGCACATTCAGGCTCTCCTGATGGGAGAAATCCAGCTGGTGACCCATAGTCTGCCACCGGAGTGCCAGCTGGATTATGCAGCTGTGAGCAGGGCTGAGCTGGTTGGTTTGTCACCAGAAGAACATCGATGGTGCTTTCTATCCACACCATTAGAGGGGGATCAACTGTTCACCTATGCCCACTTCTAGATTCCTGCAAGTACTAGCTGTGACTGGAATCTGCCCAACCATAGAAGTCATAGAGTGGGTGGCACTGGAACAGTCGGGTAGTATTCAGACCTTAGTCCACCAAATCCTGATTCAAGTGTTGAGAGGTGAAGGTTTGGTGTATTCATGGGGATGTGCACATATATCCTATGGTGCCTCTCACAATCACTTATAAGAGACAAAAACATAGTCTGAAGATGGCAGTTAGTCCCCACCTTTCCCACCCAGTGATTTTGGGCACAGATTGGACAGGATTTAGGGAATTAGCTGCAGATTTAGGACTGACTGGGTCCCAGCTGGTAGCACAGTGTGAGGTCTGTGCTGCACTGGCAACCAACGCAATTCTGGGTACATTGCAGCAAGATGGTAGGCTCATCTGAGGGGGCAGATGAACCTCCTCTCGTCAAGCGTTTAGCTGATTTCCTACTGGAACAATCACAAGATGATACCTTAAAACATGCATTGAAGCAGGTGGCAAAGATTGACAAGGAAATGACTCAATCTGGGGCAGTGCTTAACTTTCCCCATGTTGCAATTATTAAAGATCATTTATACAGAATGAGCTCGGACAAAAAGGTGAAACAGTTTTTGGTACTGAAAAGCCACAGGGAAATGCTTTTCCATGGGGCTCATTATAACACCATGGCAGGGCACCTCATGGGTGGATAAAACACTAGTCTGGTTAATATTTTATTGGCCAGGCATCCACTGTGACATATGCAAGTGGTGTGTGTCTTGCCGTAAATGTCAGCTGGTGAATCTATTGGCTGTCCCAAAAGTGCCATTGTGTCCTCTTCCTCTTATCGAGATTCCCTTCAACAGAATTGGCATGGATCTCTTTGGCCCATTAGACCGGTCAGCACGAGGACACCACTTCATGTTAGCTCTAGTGGACTATGTAACACAATATCCTGAAGCCACTCCTCTGAGGATTATCTCCATGAAGAGTGTAGCAGAGGCACTCTTTCAGAGCCGGCCATGTTTCAAAGAATAATGAATTGGGCATTACAGACCCACAACGTGCATGCCGCTGCACATTTTGATGATATAGTAGTCTATAGTAATGACTGGGAGTGGCATATGCAGCATGTGAAGATGGTCCTGAAGTCTTTGAGGTGAGCTGGTCTAACAACAAATCCCATGAAGTGTGCGGTTGGACAGGGGGAGGTACAGTATCTGGGCTTCCATGGGGAGGTGCATCCCAATTTAATAAGACTGCTGCAATTGCTGCCTACCTGAGACCAAAGACCAAAAAGGAGATAAGACAGTTCCTGGGGCTGGTGGGATATTATTGAATGTTTGTGGTTAATTATTCAGGCCTCACCAGTTCACTGACTGATCACACTAAAAAAGGGGGCACCAGATCCAACCCAGTGGTCGGAGCAGTGCCAGTGACCCTTTGTAAGGTTTAAAATGCTCTCTGTGCTCTCCTTTGCTTCGCTCCCCTAGCTTTACTCTCCGTTTTGTGTTGCAGATTGACAGAGGGTGCAGGGCCATTCTGTCCCAGGTAGTGGAGGGGGAGGACCACCAAGTGCTGTACATCAGCTGAAACTTGTCAGTGCAGAAGTCGAAGTACAGCACAGTAGAGAAGGAGTGTCTGGCCATCAAATGGGCCACACTCTGATACTCCTTATTGGGGCGCCCATTCACTCTCTGTTCGGACCACGTTCCGATGCAGATCGCTTGTTGGTATCTGCCTTTAACTTTCCTGTGGTCCATGGGCCAGAGGTGCAGATAGTAGTGGCAGACTTTCTCTCCTGATGGGGGGAATCAATCACAGGCCGGACTGAAATTGAAAAAGCTGAAATTCTGATTTATCGTCTCATATTCATCTTTTGATCTCAAACCCAAATGTCTTCAGTGTACAGCAAACAAAATAATTGGCCTTGTCATTGCAATACTTTATATACAGACTGTAATATATATATATATATATATATATATATATATATATATATATATATATATATATATAATACTTTATATATAGACTGTACCGTTTCACCTATGAAGACTGCATTTGTTGTTAAAAAGGATAAACCAACATGAAGATCAGAGAGCTGTCTATAGGAGAAAAGCAAGCCAATTCAAAGCTGAGAAAAGAGGGAAAATTAATCAGATGCACTGCACAAACTTTGGGCATAGCCAATACAGCAATTTAGAATGTCCTGAAAAAGAAATAAACCACTGGTGTACTGAGCAACAGACACAGAATGGGTCGGCCAAGGAAAACAACAGCAGCTGATGACAGAAACATTGAGAGCTGTGAAGAAAAACGCAAAAACAACAGCCAATGACATCACCAACAACCTCCACAGGGCAAGGGTGAAGGTATCACAATTGACCATTCGAAGAAGGCTTTGAGAGCAGAAATATAGGGGCCATACCATAAGATGCAAACCACTCAGTAAAAGAATTGTAAGGCCAATTTGGAATTCACAAAGAAATACAGAGATGAGCCAGAAAAGTTCTAGAACCATGATTAATATCTACCAAAGTGATGGAAAGGACAAAGTGTGGAGAAAGAAAGGATCTGCCAATAATCCAAAACATACAAGATCATCTGTGAAACATGGTGGAGGTAGTGTCATGGCTTGAGCTTGCATGGCTGCTTCTGGAACATTCTCACTAATCTTTATTGATGATGTAACTCATGATGGTAGCAGCAGAATGAAATCAGAAGTCTACAGGAACATTTACAGAGAAATGCATCCAAACTAATCAGAAGGAACTTTATGCATGCGCAAGACAATAATCCAAAACACAATGTCAACTCAACATACGACTTTATCGGGGAAAAGTAGAAGGTTTTAGACTGGCAAAGTCAATCACCAGACCTTATCCCAATTGAGCATGCATTTCAGCTCCTGAAGAGGAGATTGAAGGGAGAACCCCCCCAAAACAAACAACTGAAAGAGGCTGCGGTAAAAGCCTGGAAAAGCATCACAAAAGAAGAAACCAACAATTTTGTGATTGGAAGTTATTGCAAGCAAGGTATATGCAACAAAATATTAAGTGTTATTTACTTTACTCTACTTCAAGTCTTATCCATTCCTATACTTTTGCTAGCCTAAAAATTGGGTGATCTGATATAAAAGGTTCTATGTTATATGTTGTTTAACACATCTAGATGTAAATAACAGGAAATATATACGCTGAAATCCTAAACTCTCATCTCATATCCATCTTTTGATCTCAAACCCAAATGTCTTTGGTGTATAGCACAAACAAATGAATTGGTTTTGCCGTTCCAATAGTTTCGGAGGGGACTGTGTGTCCTCATAAACTGAAATTCAACAAAAAAGGGAAACAAAACACAGTTGGAGCAAGTTTTTGCCTTCGCCACATTCATGTTCCGTGTGTGTCGTCTGCCAGCTCCATATCTCACTGGCTCACGTCTGGAAGGAAAATGTTGATGGCACAACTCATCTTTTCTCTCTGTCGACAGCCGACGCTGGACCTCTGTCACATACAGTAGCTCTACTACCCGACTCAGGCTGGGTAGCCATCCAGCCCTCCCTCCCTGATGAGAAAGGAAATCCACCAAACCCTCTGTGCCCAAGCCTGTGAACCACTTCAAATTAGAAGGACTGAAGTGCCAGATACCAACGAGTGGTCCACATTTTTATGCAATGGAACTACTGCAGCGGGGTCTGATTGGAACAGAGGGTAAATAGGCACATTTGTAGGTATACTTGAGGGTGGGGTCCACCTACTTAATGACTGAGCACTCACATGGGTCTTGAGCAGGCCACAATCACTGCTGTCTTTTCACCTGCCCTTAGCCCAAGTGGAAACCCAGGTACCACAATTCCAACAATCCAATTGCACATTTCTTTGGTTTTCCTCTAAGTCCTGCTCATCTCAATGAATTTATCACAGCTCTCAGGTGTTGTAAATGCAGCTCCCAATCATTACTATAAAATGATACTGTATATCATTTAAACACACTGCAGCATATGTTCCATGCAAGAATATTTTATGCATCAGACATTGAAACAAATTGAAAAGTGTGACAAATTGGTGTAACAAATTGACTGTTATAAAGTCCACACAAAAATGGCAGCAAGACCACAGGGCTTCTCCAATCACTTTGAGACTCCTCAATCAGACCAATGTCCAGCATTAGCCTTGATTTCATCCTGAACTCCATTTATCTTGTGTTCGGTTAAGCGATAGGAGAGGCTGCATTCAGCCACCTCTGGAGGAGATTCATTGTGGTGTTCTATGATATTTGTGTGATTGAGTAGAAGCAAAAACACATCAGAAAATTCACCTTACAATCTGGCAACTGGTGCTGTCTGGACTGGCAATAAGTGGTCTCCACAGGGGACCAGGGTGGTATGAGCTAGGTTTTTTAAGGACACCTCAGGTCCCAGCTCATCCCTCTTTGGAACCACCATTTCCAGACCCCCAGGAACTGCCTCTCTCCACAGTTTAAGGAGGTTGATTCAGAATGCTGCAGCACGCCTCGTCTTCAATCAGCCCAAGAGAACCCATGTCACACCCCTCTTCATCTCCCTCCACTGGCTTCCTGTAGCAGCCTGCATCAAATTCAAGGCCTTGATGCTCACCTACAAGACCTTGTCTGGAATAGCACCCTCCTACCTTAACTCTCTCCTGAAGGCTTACATTCCCTCACGCAATCTGCGATCGATTAGCGACCGATGCTTAGTACTGCCTACTCAGCGCAGCTCAAGGTCCCTTTCAAGAACATTCAAACTAACTGTTCCTCAGTGGTGGAATGAACTTCCAACCTCAATCCGGACCGCAGAACCTCTCACCATCTTCAAAAAACAGCTAAAGACCCACCTCTTCCGTGAACACCTAACCAACTCATAAAAAAATAAAATAAATAAATAATAATAAAAAAATTGCACTTACACCTCGACTCTGCGCACTTTGCTTCTTCTAGAACTCAATTAATGGATCTTGTATAGTAGCACTACTTGTATTGTTCTCTGCTTGATCGCTTTGCTTGTATTTTCTCATCTGTAAGTCGCTTTGGATAAAAGCGTCTGCTAAATGAATAAATGTAAATGTAAATGTAAGGAGGTTGAGGTGATAAACTATATGGCCAAATGTTTGTGGACACCTCATTTTGCATAATCCACCAGAACTAACACATAGAAATATCCTTGTGTGCACCTCTCTGACAGCCAGATAAAGTCCATGCCAATTTATTTTTCTGAAAGGGACCTTGATTAATGGCAATGGATGCAGTGACACTTTTTGGGTTTTGTGGTACAAGACAAGACTTTATTGATCCCAAGGGGAAATTAGACTGTTCCAGCAACATACATAAAAGACAACACACAAAAATACTTATAAGAAATAATGTAAGATAAAATAAAATATTCAGAAGTCAGAATATCAGAAGTCAATTTATTCAGAATAAATGAAAAATATAAAAATGCATGAATAGCATAGATATAATTTAAATAGTAAACCTGTATAGTATGTATTATATACATCTATTGCTATGCTAAGGTGCAATGAGTACAGTATATTTTGTTGCAGTGCTATACAGTATTATAGTCATGTATACAAAATTATCCACAGATGAGATAGTTATCCACAGAAAAGGTAGTTATTCACAAATAAGGAAGTTATTCACAGATGAAGTAGTTACAGTTTCAATACTGTGTCCAGTGCAAACAATGCATAGAGATACAATGACACATAGATAAAAAGATGGATTAGAGTGCAGAGTTAATCGAGTGGTCTCTTCTTTCTGTCCAAACAGTTGGTAGACTTTCTGAGAAGGTCAGAAATAGTTTTCACAGTCATGTCGTCAAGCAGCCTACACTTTCCCTGCACGTCTACTTGAAAAAGAACACAGGCTAAATAATGATTTTTTTTGCTGTGCTGTTGCTTTGGCCTTGATGTGTGAGCATCTTCTCCTTCTCTGCCCCAGAGGTGTTGACAACAGAAGGAAATAAAAGCATTGATATTAAATACATGTGGCATTATGAAATAAAAGTAGTCTTTTGAAAAAAGACATGAAATAAAAACATGAAACTGAAATGTGAGTTATTTTGAAAATGAGTATGATTAAATATTTTATAATGCTGAATTCAGTATTATATTTATTGACACATTTATATATTTACTGCTGCATTTACTCATTTTATTATTTTATCATAGGTATAATTATTAATTTAATTTGAATCGGTGTTAAATAGTCAGTAAGCATTTAATTGCTATCAATTCACTATGAGGAGTTTATTTTAATTCATATAACAGGATTCGAAACTCTTTATTGAAGAATTGACTGAAAAGTCTGTGGCGAAAATGGTCAGGAGGTTTACTTCCGGAGCTAAGGTCGCTGAAAAACTGAGCGGGCTGTTCCGTCACCTCCCATGATACTTTGGCCCTTGCGAGTTTCCGTAGTATTTCAACGCGCTGGCCTCGATTATCGGACGTTTTCTGTGAAGGTCGCGCAGCGAAAGGTTACGTTTCCTGGTTTAATTTGATCTGGTTCTTACTGACTCGTTTCAATATTGTAATGTATGTGGAGTCTAATATGACTAATATATATGTGGTTATGCAGAATAATTAGGAAGTGTGTTTGATAAATGCTCTAAACCTTGTCATCTATGTGAATTGCTAGGAAGCTAACTTGTTAGCTGGGCGCTTTTTTGAACTGTTCATTGAAAACTTGCTGTATGCGTCCTTAATTAACGTTCCAGCAGTTATCGACCTCTATATGGCTTTTGAACGCTTTAACATTCTGTGCATCTGTTTATCCAAACCTTGGGTTATAAAGTGGTTTGGTAGCTGTTAATGTAGATAGTGGTTTCCCGGCGCAGGCCAATATACACGGTATTAATGCTAGTTGCGGCAAAAGTTGTTTGCTGTCTCATCTAATGTACTTCCGAAGGAAATTTAATTTTTAATATCTATTATTCTTCTTAATGGAAGCATGCGGATGCTTTAATCAGTCAAAACAGAAAATTTCCCAACTCCCAGACATTAGCATCTGTAATTCTTCCCCACCCACAATATGTTCATGTCCTATAGAGCCTCTAGTACCCTAGGTACTGAGATTTGAAAGTAAGTCACAGTTTGAGAGGCTTTTCAAACGGTATAAACAAAAGCAATACCTATGGTTATTTATTAGTGTGTGGAATACTGTGCTGATATATGGTGAATCACTGCACTGCAATATGTGATATGTTAATTTCTGTGCTTGACAAATTTAATTTGTTTCAACCTTTGTACATTCTGACTATATCTAACCCTTCCTCCTTTACAGTATCTGATTTTCTGTGTGATCTACAGATCTTTCAGCATGTCTCTTGCAAAGCCTCAGATGAGAGGTCTCCTCGCAAAGCGGTTGAGGTTTCATCTGCCCCTTGCTTTTGGCCTGGCTCTGTTCGCAGCAGCTACATTCAAGGTCAGTTGAAATGTCTTTATACTTGACATCTACTAACGTTTGCGTTAAGTCTATGCATAAAATTAATTTGTTAATTAGTTGTGGCAGTTGACTGGTGTTGCGTTGGTGGCTATTTAAACACTTTACTGGTTACCTAAACACAGGTCACCTTGTGGGGGTTGTAGTTTATACACTATTTTCTCGTTTACACCTGGCATTAACAGTGCATCCTGGGTGATCGGATTACAAGTGATCAGCCGAGAAGCATAGCCGTTCACACCTGGCGTTATGAATAAATCTTCAGTGACCACTTGTGATCAGATTTCATACATTTCTGCTGAAGGAAGGCTGTCACGCACATTTATTACATTGGTCTTTTGCTGCATTTGAATCAGGCAGAACTGTCCTGCGAATCATATCTCCTGTACCTTTATGGACTATATCAAACATTTTAATCGTACCTACTAGGGTTGTGCTGATAGATGACTTTATATCCTAAATAAATAATAAATAAACTTTTGTTAACAAAGGGGTCATATTTGATCTTGACCACATATCTGTAGTGGCAGAGTAAAAGGAGAAGTCTTTTATCTCTTTCAGAATGTCGTCTTTCACTGTTGTACAAGGCTGGAATGGCAGTTTGGGAGATGTACGTTTTCTTTGGCAATACTTATTGCCTGTCAAAAGTTTGCAGCATATTTTTAAATGCTGGTTTTTCTGCCGTGTTTAATGACTGCATCTCTTTGGCTATATGGCGAGTTATGCTATCTGTGAGCATTCGCTATTTGACTCCGCCACGTTTTTTGCACTGTTGGGCAAAGGCATCCATAATAGCTGTCTGGAAGACCCCTGTCCATCTCCAACTGCAGTTTTTGTTCCCAGCTCGAAAAACTTGGTAGGATTGTTATGTTTTAGATGAGTTTTTAGATTAGCTGTAGTGCCTCTTTTTGTAGCCACTGTTTTTAAACAAAGTCGACGTACTGGCTCATTCACATTAATTGGCTCTCATCTCTAATTCGGCTTAAAGACCAAATGTTCCCACACCGGAGCTGTGGATTGCGGCTTTGAAACCAAGTCCATTTGGACTTATTCTTCCAAACTGGCTGTCGTCATCAGGAAAACACTAAATAATGCCTCAAGTAACGCCTTCTCTTCACCTGTTTCTGTCTGCTCTGTGTGTGTGTACGCGCGTGCGCGCACGTGGAGGAGCTGCTTGAGCCCCGCCTCCGGCACGGAGAGCAGATGGGATGACTGAGGCAGCATGATCAGCTAAAATGTTGTTGACCTTAATTTTTATGTAAATACAATGGGCGATATCACGTCACCAAAAATTGAGGTTATGTTCATACATCGTGCAAAAAGTCGATTGGGTAATTATCGTCACAGGCCTATTTGAACCATGGAAAAGTGAAAGTAAAAAAATTAAGTGCGTTTTGAGTTGTTTGAGCCTGCCTCCAGCTTCCTCATTCCCTCCTCAAATGTGTGAAATATTTCCTGGGAACTTGAGACGCCTTTGGCATCTGGTTTAAAACAGAAATATTGAAAATGGGTGATGTGACGTTTTTCTTTACCACCAACTCCATCTTTGCTCGCAAAATGACGCACCGCGATTCTCATTTTCCATGTGTCATTTTCTGTGATAAGTAAGTAAATAATTTAATTTATTCAATAACTAAGTTGATAAATTAGCAAATAAATTGGCAAATAATTATTGCCTCGAGCACAATAATATCGTGTACTGGCGATCTCACTGGCTGAGGATAGGACGGTCTGACTATGGAGAAGATCACCCAACCCTAGTGCTTGCTAATGTGACCAATGAAGCTATGAAAACTGGCTGCTTTTAGTTTGCTAAGGTTGGTGTGGAAGCACTCAAGTTGCATGAACAGAGCATGAATTGAAATGCTGAATGAGTGCCAGGCCTCCTTGCCTGACATCAGTGCCTGACCTCACTAATGTTCTTTTGGCTGAATCGGCAAATTCCTACAGCCACACACAAAAAATCTAGAGGAAAGCCTTCACAGAATGGTGGAGGTTATTATAACAACAAGAGGGCGGCTAAATGTGGAATAGGATGTTCAGCAAGCTCACGTGGGTGTGGTCAGGTGTCAGATACTTTTGGCTACGTAGTATATTTTCCATGTAAAACCCTTTTTCACCTGACACACGTGTACCACTACAACTGTGACCACGTTTACATGGACAGCAATAATCTAATTATTAACCTTAATCTAAGTAAGGTAATAATGTGATTAAGGTGTTTACATGAGTCACTTTTAGAATACTCCTGTTGTGTACCCGTTTTACATATTATAGATCATAATTAGATTAAGAGCCCGCGTCATTACATCACCGCGCCACGCTGTCCGACGTCCCTCCAGAATTTCACGTATCAACATACATTTCGTCTACGTTATGGTACCGTATACAGTTTTGGGTGGTGTTATTTATTATTTTACTAACGCTTTAAGTGCGGTTAATTATTTGTCATGCTATACGTGCTAATAGACAACTGCTTGAAGCAGTGGATGTGTCCCAAATCGCGTAGTTACCATGTATATAGTAGCCAAGATACATGTATTTTTCCCCACTACAGGCCTATAGTAGGAAAGTATGCGATTTGGGACACAGCCGAACTCTTTTGTTCACCGTAAAACTGCCGTGTGTGATCATGTCCTGTCACAAAATGCGGTGAAAACTCTCACACGACGTTCATAATGTGATTATGGTGTTTACATGTCACTACTACATGTCCATAATGCGACTAAAACAGGAGTACTCCACCTGTCTTAATTAGATTATTGCTTACTTCGATTATGACCTTAATTAGATTAAGGTAAGTAAAAATGGCTGTTTGCATGGTAGTTTCTTAATTAGAGTATGGTCTTAATCGGATTAAGAGTGGATTATTGTTGTCCATGTAAACGCAGCTATTGACTACCATACTACTGTCAGTGCTGTGCTAGAAATGGCCCACCACCCAAGTATGTGGGCCTATGATTGACACTGCCCATTGATAAAGAAACATGGGCTGCAACCAGTGATTTATAAAATCACAATTTGGCAGAATGAGAAGTAAATAATTAATTCTTGATTAATAGGGACAATAAAGAGGTGTACCAAATTTCCTAATATACTTAATTTACTTAAGTGTTTAATTCTTTCTTTATTGCTGCTGAACCCTTTTAGTCAAAGCTGCTCACTTACAAAAATAATTAATTATTTTTATATATGAATTCTAGACACTTGCATTTGAAGGCCACCTTTTATAATGAAGAAAAATCACTGATAGTACAGAGACAAATGCAGAATAATTTTAGGAAGTTTTTTTTTTTTTTTTTTTTTAATGCTTTGATTTTATAATGATTTAATGTTTATTTTCTAGTTCACTGTAACAGAGCCTCGGAAACAGGCTTATGCTGACTTTTACAAGCAGTATGATGCCATGAAGGAGTTTAACAGTATGAAGGAGGCTGGGGTTTTTGAGAGTGTGAGGCCCTCTAGTAAATAAATTGAGGTAAGTACATTTTCAGAAGAAGTCTAGAGAAGATGGGTGTACTGTATTTTATTGTGGTGTGTTTGCCTACCAAATGTTCAAAGAATGTTATAGCTCAATTCCAAAATCTGTTATACATGTGCACAGTAACATATCACTTCCAACTTGAATGCTGCAAAAAGCAGTCATTTGAATAATTATTAGGCTTCTACATTTGCTCTCACACTGGTGGAAAATCCCAATTCATATGATTGTGTTCTCTTACAGGGTGGTTCTGTCTCTGCATTTCTCTTTTATCCTGCACCTTTACTACTGGATGTTAAATGTATAATAAACATACAAATAAACAAAAATTGTCAACTCCTGTACAAGTGGAGTATTTCTTGAGTCCTTGAGGAATAAAATGTCTTTTGACCTTCTAATGTCATTTATCAACTCCTGTTAATCAGATGTGCATCATATATTCACATGCATAATCAAATGCAAACAGAAGAAATTGGACAATATTTTCAGCAGTAAATCCTAGTGCTAGAAACCACAGAGGAATGACAGGAGCTTTAACAACACTTGTGTTTTTGCATGCAAGTCATGAAGGAATGATGCATGTATTGGTGTATTTTGTCCATATTTTTAATGATGTGGTGCTTGTGGAATGCATCAAAAAATAAGGTAAGATTCTGGTTTATGTGCATTCCACTTTCCTCCTTCCAACTCGGTTATGTGCAGGTGGCGTGTGCATATCTTGTCCGGTTTAATAACGTTCATTAAAGTTAACTTTTGTGCCCTCTCATATAACTGCCATTATACAAGTGGCTTTATTATCCACTTAGGGTTCAGTTTCAATGTTGTCATGTTACTGTGTATATGAGACTTTATCTTACAAACATGAAACAATCAGAAACTAGTCTTTTTAATGTGCTCATGTGAAATTCAAGAGTATGTGTTACTTGTGCTAATGTGATTAAAAAAATTACAGCTTCTGTACATTTTTACAGGGTTTCCTCACTTCATTTCATAATCAGTGCATCAAATACTTGATGACTGTCAATTGCAGTGCAGCCATTCTCATTCCTTTCATAGTTTAAAAACGGGCGGTGGAACTACTACCACGCATTAGCTACACTAAAGGTATATAGAATGCTTAAAAACTAGATGCAGTTTTGCTCAGGCACAAAGAGGGCAAAGTCAGCAGGAAAGAAATCAATTTAGTTTCTGTGGTTGGCGTAATAGATGGCTCATTCTGTTTGGGACTTTGATAGACCTGATGTCCCTCTACCAAACAGCAGAAAATTAAATATAGAAATCTGTTGTGTTTGAGCTTTCTGTCATTTGATTTCAAAATGTAACTTCACCGTGGGAATTAATTGCCACACGCCACATACAAAATAATCGGATTAGTTACTACCTGGCCATATTCACATTGCACTTGTATAAAGGAGAGGTCACACTGGACTCTGTTAGACAAGTTCACTTGAGTGGAAGAGTACACAGTGTGAAAAATGGATTCATAGCAATTAATTTTGCATCTACCTCCTCTGGTTTTGCTTCATGCTGAGCTCATCTAGAACAGGAGTTCCCAAACTAGTGGGGGTGAACCTTTATTTACAAAAAGTATCATGAGAGAAACTCCCCTCTTTTGTTTCATTAGTTTATTTTACACATTACTATTAGAAATATTTAAGTTGGATTGTGTGTGCTAATATTTTAAAATATTGCTGGGAGTCCGCCAAACCACATTTAAATTAAGAGGGTACATATCTTTTCTTTTACTATCCTGACAATTGCAAAGGGACAAATTTCCCTGTCCATCTGTCTCTTCTAAACAAGCTAGTGTTGTGTCTCTGATCGCATACTTGTGTACTATTCTAGATACTTATTGAGTACTAACACTGTCCTGGTTTCCTATTCCAGTTAGTGTTTCAATTTTAAAACCCTCAAATGTAGTCTTCATACTCACTGAAAGGTGTGTTTTGCATACCAGTTGTCTGGATTTTCTAGATTATTAAACACTTGAATGTAAGGTCAGAGCTTTCGATTTGAGAAGAAGCCCATGACAATCACAATGGTGGTTGAAAGTTTTAACAGAGACAGACCAGTGTTTAACATCATTGTGGATAAAATCATTAAACATTTTACAGCTTGACTTGGAAACCTGAGAGACAGGGTTGGCTCTGTGTGTTCTTATTACACACACAAACTTGAATATTTGTCCAATAAATAAACTTAAATCCATAAATTGAGACAAGCAAGACCAGTCATTCAATTAAGAATGTCCCTGTATAAAAGGAGGATGGGCTCAGGTGGTGTCTATGTTGGTTCAGTTTGCCACAGCGTCTTCTTTTAATGCTGTGCAACACTTTATTAGAGCCAGCACTGTGACTGATCTGATATGTCTCAAGCTGCAATGTGCCATCATTGGGCTTCCTATGGCACTTCTTGTTTTTCCAACATGCCATTGGGGACCCGGACAGCATGTCCATGTAGGTCCCACATGGGTCCCAAATGGGCTTGAAACAGGCCATTCCCAAATATTCAGCCATCCCAAAACACATCAGAATTCCTGAGAAAATGGGAAAATATTCATACGTTATTTACACATTTAATCCATATTCAGATAACGGAACAATTTGTTGTCAAAATCCAAAATGAATTTTTTGACTCTGAAATTTTTGACTCTGAATTTTTCTGAAATTACCTGATAGCTCTAGAATTACCTGAAAATTACCTGACAGCTCTGCTGTGTGCCTGGTTCCCCCCTCCATCATGGACCACTTGGACACAGCTTTTTCAGCAACCTTGCATTCTTGAATCACTTTCAAGAGCGAAAGTCAGACATTAAGATCAGTAACAAGTGGTTTTGTCACATATGCCAACAATCTACATGTAATTTTTATAATAAAGGGATGACATCAAAAGCTAGTCATTATTATTTACAGCCAGATGTAACTGTATGTGTTACTGGGACTTTTGCCACCACATATCATTAGTTAAAGGAACAAATGTGTTGCCAGGGATCACACCCATATACACCAATAAGCCATAATGGTGCATTCAAGTCATATCAGAAAGATCGAATGTATGAGTTGAACATCACCATAAAGTCATAACTATGAGTGGGAAACTGGATTTTCTTTGAGCTCTGAGTTTCTGAGTTGGGGGGTGTCAGTAAGAAAACATGGTGGAATCAACTGATGAAATGTCTGTGGTTGATGGTAAATTTTTTTAATCGAATGTTTACTGATGTCAGTTATTATGTGTATATGCAGCAAGTTATTTTCAGGCTTTTTTAATTTACAATAAAACAAGCTAATTGCTTGCACAAAATGCAATAGCATTGTACAATTACGATATAATACTTTATGTAACCGAAAATGTTTACAGTGGCTTCATAAATTGATTAAAAACATTAAAAAAAGCAAAACATACTTGATGCGCATTCTTTGTTCTCCATTTTCTAGAAGTAGAGTTAAAAAACCTTTGCTTTATTTTTTTGTGTAGTTAATGAAGAGAAGGTACACTGCCATCTTGCTCTGACCAAAGTTACTTGGAACGTACCTGATGTCGTAATTACGACTTCCCAACTTGTAAATACGAACTTACTAGGAGTTAAACATTAAAACCACTGACTGGTGAAGTGAATAACATTGATTATCTTGATACAGTGGCACCTGTCGAGGGGTGGGATATATTTGGCAGCAAGTGAACGGTCAGTTCTCAAAGTTGATGTACTGGAAGCAGGAAAAATGGGCAAGCGTAAGGATCTGAGTGACTTCGACAGGGACCAAATTATGATGGCTAGATGACTGGTTCAAAGCATCTCCAAAATGGCAGGTCTTGTGGGGTGTTCCTGGTATGCACTGGTTAGTACCTACCAAAAGTGGTCCGAGGAAGGACAACAAATGAACCAGTAACAGGCTCAGGGTGCCCAAGGCTCACTGATGTGTGTGGGGAGCAAAGGCTATCCTGTCTGTTCCAATCCCACAAAAGAGCTTCTGTAGCACAACTTGCTGAAAAGGTTCATGCTGGCTATGATAGGTGTCAGAACACAGTGCATCACAGCTTGCTGTGTATGGGGCTGCGTAGCTACAAACCAGGCAGAGTGCCCATGCTGACCCCTGTCCACCACCGAAAGTGCCTACAATGGGCATGTGAGCATCAGAACTGGACCATGTAGCAATGGAAGAAGGTATTTTATTGGTATTTTGTCTACAGTTCAGTCCAGTCCAGTACCTGTTATAATTGAGTTGCTGTTCTCCTTGTGGTCTTCTGTAAGGGGTGAGAAGCCAGTGTTTAAAGGATATCCTGAGTCACCCAGCAGATGACATCCAGGGCAAACTGAACATAATTTTGTTCAAATAACCCAGTGAGGCTAGAGCATCATGTGTTGACCCTGGCCATTTTGGCACAAGATCCAGAATCTTGTAATTGGCATCAAACACAACTTAAACATTGGTGCTTTGGAATCCTTTTATATCGATGTATGTCTCCTCACTTACAATTGGATCAATGATGTGAACATGAGGGAAGTCCACAATCCTCATAAAAGCAGCTTGCTTTTACCGTATGATTTGAAGGTCAGTTGAGAATTCAATGAACTGCTTTATTATGTTTCATGTGGTTAGTGCCGCAATAGTAATATTTAAGACCCTGCTTACTGTGGACTGTGATGGGCCCAAGTCATCACTGGTACACTACTGCATTTTTCAAGTCGCCAAAAAAAAAAAAAAAAAACGCAGATAATTATTACTTTCATTTCTGCAGTTAGAGCATTGTTTCTTAGAGTGGGAGAAGTTACCGAATTTCTAGGTCAGTAACAAAAAGAATATATTGACAATCAAGCCTGTATCTTTTTATCAACTCCTTGTCATCATATAATTCCAACATATTTTTCTTTGTCAGAAAGTACATGATCTCGACCTCTCTGCTGCCATTTGTTACTCTAACTAGGTTAGGACACCTGTCTAGCACTCTTAAATAATTTAGGAGCTGAGACTTAGTCTTAACACCTAGGCACCGTTATAACGTTCTTGTCGCATTGTGCATGTGGAAATGCTCTTACTTTCACTATTAAACATAGCCATGAGTTCTACTGTCAATTTTTTACAATGTCACTGCACCAAGCATTGAAGTGTGAGATAATTAAATGATAATTACTGCTTTGAATGTCCTGAGATTCATGCCTTATTTTATTTTATGTAAACAATTAAACAGTGGATCAACAAAAACATGGAATGCCCACTAATAATTTTGTTAAATAGACAGATTTTTTTAAAAAAATGATTAATGATGCATGAATGTATGAATATGTAAAATAAATAATGAAAATTGATGTTAAGATAAAGTTAACAGAACGTTAGGGGAACATTAACAGAATGTCAGTGGAACATTAGGGGAACGTTAGCAGAATGTTAGGGGAACATTAAAGGAACATTAACAAAACATTAGGGGAACGTTAACAGAATAGGGGAACGTTAACAACGTTAACAGAACGTTAGGGGAATGTTAAGGGAATGTTAGAACATTATGGGAATGTTAAGGGAATGTTAACAGAACATTAGGGGAATGTTAAGGGAATGTTAACAGAACATTAGGGGAATGTTAAGGGAATGTTCTGCAAACCTAAAAACAATGTTCTACTTCCATGAAGAAAACTTTCCTGGCTAACCAAAAGCAAACCTAAAAAATATATGTTATGTAAATAAAATTCTTAGCTGAGGCAAACGGCCCAAATAAAACGTCTTCCAGATGAAAACGGAGGTTTCCAGATGTGGAAACACCATACAGTAGGAGGGGAAAATGGAGCGACCTATATAAACGGCCCTTTGACGTAAATGCCTTTCATCAGTTTCAGTATGAACCGACCCTAAAGATGACTGCTGCGGGTGTGAGAGGGCGTTAAGCCGTTGCCTTATAATGCGTTCACGGTGAAAGGTGTGGTCTCTTTTAATTATTGTTTTGTCCATTTGGCAGCGGAGATCATTTATGACAAGGTAAGCATGCGGGGAATATGCTGCTTGGTCATAAAGTTGTTGTTTTGGTACACTAGGTTTTAATTTTAAGTGTTTTAAAAAGTTCCGCTCTCGAGATTCCACACTTGGAATGCAAACTAGCTTTAAATAGCAGCCTGAGAGTTAACTGATCAGCGACATTACGAATTGAAACTGAAATCTGACACCGCTGCGTCGAGCCGGCGCTACTGCTAACGCTGAGCTAACGCTAACTTCTCTCGCCTGCGTTTTCTTCAACGAGTCTGCTACTGTACACCGTTTATACATTCGACGAGGAACAAACAGTCTCTAATCTCATTTAGTTCCCGCGGTGTTATGTCTGTTTTTTTGTAGATCTTAGAACAATGCTGTCTTCTTCCTAGTTAATGTAGGTGTAAACTTTAAACGACGTCAGAGCAGCTGCTTGTTCTTCATTAGTTGATGTAGCTGAGCAGCTAGCTGCACATTTAGGTGTTCACCCGGCGTCTAGTTTTCTATCTTACGCTAGGCTTGCTACAGTTACTTCAGTCTGTCGGTGTTTTTAACCTTAATAATTGACCATATATCAGCCAGCAACATTTAAGGTAAGAACCTGCCGTAATATATAGTTTGTTAACGTTAACTTTGTACTTAAACTGGTTCTTTGTTGACTAGACTAAACCCAGCTAGCGAAGCACGATATTAGCTAAGCAGCTAGCTAAAAGTAACTGTTTGTTTGTTTCTAGTCACTGCTATCTGAATTTAGCGGGATAACATGCCTCAGAAGCGGCGGTCACAGTCTTGGGCAGAGCTGAAACAAGCTGGCAACGACTGCTTTAAGACCGGACAATATGGAGACGCCATCTCTCTGTACAGCCAAGCCATCGAGGTGTTGAAGAAATCGGGTAGGGAAGACGATGTCCGCTTTTAAATGGCTAGTTATTCATTTGAAGAGTGAGCCATGGCCATCGAAATGATCATGTTACTGTACTAAAGAGGTTGTCAAAATAGCATTTAATCAAATTTGATCATTCTCCTTGCATGTTTGCAAGTTTGGTCGCAGTGCATGACATTATCCTCCGAATGTCGCTAACTACTCTCATATATTCTGGCATGAATATTGAGTGTTGAGGTCATACATACGCCTTGCATAATATGCAAAATTATAATAATTACAAAATTTGAACTAGTAGTCCTGCCCCGAATAAGCTATTTCACATAACAGATGTTTACAGATGTAACATAAGACACTATAATAACTGAACTTGCACAAATCGAGTTGTGAATTTTTTTTTTTTATTGCTGATACTGATTATTTGCATGTTTGTGTTGGACAACTGATATTTGAACTGAACAAACAGTTTTATTTATAATAATTAAGTAAAAACCTCTCCAAAATGGCACCAAACGTCTCTAAATGGCACAAAATGAAAACAAATGGCATTAGTGTGAACTGTTACACAATGTGTAATTTCACACAAAAAAAGTCTGAAACATACTTATAAAATATAATGTTTATTAAAAATAGTGCCAGAGCCCCACATGAAGGAGCACTTGCTTTCCAAATAAATCAAATGATGGACACATGAGTGACCCCTCTCCTCTGACTTTTCTGGGGGGTAGTTAGAGCTGTCAGTTTTGCAGTGGAAACCTCCATGTGGGAGAAGGCCTCATCAGAAGTGTAAGGAGGATCAGGAGCATTTTTCTTCTTCTCTGTAACAATAAATAATCATAGATACAAAGTACAATAAGTACCCAAAATCACTCATAATAAATACTAAAATGGCTTTTATATAATAATAATAGTAATAATAATAATTCCACATAAAGTATTTTATATATTTATATATATATATATATATATATATATATATATATATATATATATATATATATATATATATATAAAATAAAAACCCATGCTGGTGCATTTTTATTTTATTATGTTAATTATTAAAAAATGCAGTGCCGTGTTGCATGTAGAAAACAAACACTGCTGTGTTAAATGGCGCACTTGTATAGCGCTTTTATCCAAAGCGCTTTACACTGTGTCCCATTCCCCACTCACACACACTCGTAAGGCGCTAACTTGCCATCGGGGACAACTTGGGGTTCAGTGTCTTGCCCAAGGACACTCCGGTATATGGAGTCATGTGGGCCGGGAATCGAACCGCGTACCCTACGATTAGTTGACAACCCGCTCTACCTCCTGAACCACAGCCACCCAATATTGCATATAGAAAAATACACCGTCGTGTTGCATGCAAAACTCAAGAATTTCATACTGCATGCAAAAAAAAGTACATTTCTATACTTCAAGCAAAATTAATACAAAAAAGAAAGCAACATAATTTACGTACCTGCCAAGGACCCTGCCCACTCCATGCTGGAATACTCCTCAACTCAATCCACAGTTTTCCTCCAAAAAAAAAAAAAAGCCACTCCGAAATAACTCCTCCAGAAGCTGTGACGTATTCAGGCTTTTTCGGGAGCACGCCGTGATGCCGATAAATCGCACGTTGAGCGAAAACCCTGTAGAAAAGTAGCGATCAGAAAAAACTGCCAAACATGCAAAAAACCTGCTGTATAAAGTTTTGCAGGAAGACTGCTAGAGCAGAGCTGCCATTTCCTGATAGTTTCTCTGCACGGCCCTGTAGCGCTTTTCTGATTGGCCTGTACCCGCTGAACACACAACTCAAGACCAATGGGTGCACGCGTAAAAGGTTTAGTTGTGCTGATTATGCTTTTGATTTTCTCAGCCTCTGAGTGGTCAATCATGTCGAGTTTGGGCATGTTTGAAAGCTAGAAGTGTCTACAAATGGTCCATGTGGGTGTCAATCAAGTTATACTGCCCGATTATAATTTAGGAGGTCGGTTGTTCAGCATAGCCAAAGCAGATTAGCTTTTTTAGAATGTGTCTCAGTTCAGTTTATG
Organism: Ictalurus furcatus; assembly: GCF_023375685.1. Lineage (NCBI taxonomy): Eukaryota > Metazoa > Chordata > Actinopteri > Siluriformes > Ictaluridae > Ictalurus > Ictalurus furcatus. Next base: position 12,492,997 of record NC_071265.1, on the reverse strand, counting down.
GCTAATTACTAAATTCCAGAGGGGTGGGATACCAAAACACTTAATGCATTTTGAAGAGGACATTTTTGACTAAATATGGAACTTTGCATTTGTCTTCTTCAATAAGCTGATGGACTTTATACCGATGGAAATGTACATGATTTATAAAACCGCAAGCGAACTGGATTTTCGTCTATGTAGGTAATGTAAGGTAGTAAATGTTTATACAAGTCCAATCTTTGGTTTAAATGTTATAATTATATTGTGGCAGTTGTATACGGTGTTTTACTATCAAAAAAGCTTTAGTTGTGCTCTCCGATTTATCTGTCTCAGTGTTTTCGTGGAGAGGTGTGAATTGTTTGCCCAGCAGGGAGCTCAAACTCCGCCCCTTTCCCCATCCCCCTGCTCACCAGCAGTTAAGCACACAGTCATGAAACTGCACACGCAGAAAGCCAGTAGTGTCTTGACTAATCTTATACCAGAACTGCGGCGATAAAATAATTCATTTCTTTATACTA